>NW_026712172.1:2338930-2538930 GCF_030504385.1 Musca domestica | reverse complement strand
CCTCCTTTTTGTTAAGTAGATAAAGGTAGCCAAAATTGTAAAGATCATTAGCAATCCAATGTTGATTGTAAGATTTATTTTATTTTCAGTCTATCGATTATGTGGGTATTTGCAACATTTACTGCTTCCATTCTTTCCAAAGTTATCACTTATTCTTGAATACTAGAACTACTTGGCTGCAGTATGACAGGCATAGGTTTGGTAAGAGAGACCTGAGTTGTTAAATATGTTTGGTTTCCAACTCGAACTGTAGAATTCAGGTGATGAATTATGAAGGTGCCATCTATATTTATTGTTGAATTGTCGATTTCTATTTATCCTTTGTACTCGTTCAGTAATATCACGCTGTCGTCAATTTCTTCAACTAGCGCAACGTTTTCAACGTTGGTTGTTGTGCAGCGGGATGGTTTACTCCTTAGCAGATTTGGAATACATTCAGATTGAATTATGTCTAGGATATTATCAATTTCACAAATACTTATCTTATTATAATTTTTGTAGTCATTCTTAATACCAAATATCTTGTCGTTACATCTTAAAACATTTTTAAAAATTGTCTTAACTATTTTATTATTTTTCCTTACAGGTTTAATTAGCAAATTGTCATTGTTAGTTGTAGGAACATTGACAATATAATTTATTTCATTATTATTTGAAGCGACTTCGACTTTTGAAAAATTTAATAACTCATCCATATTAGCAAATGGTATATTATCATTATAAAAAATATCTCTTAAAGTGTTAACAATGAATGAATTTACAATGTTTGATTTGGCCCAATGAATAGCATATTCTATATTAGACAGTTCTTCTTTAACAATTTCCAGCTTATACTTAAAATCTAACAATTTTTCTTCCATATCTTTACTTTCTATTAATTTAGAAATATTATTGGTAATCTTTGAAATTTGATTTACTTTATCAATTGTTAATTGATTAATTACAATTTGGTTGTTATTGCTAACTAAGACGTTATTTATTTTATCTTCTATTATTTCAAAATCATGGTGGTCCGGACTACCGGCTAACCATTTCCAGGCGCTACAAGTAAAATACAGAGACCTTTTTGTCATTGTCTTGGATTTAAGTCTGGATAGACAGGATTTAATTTGGGATATGGAATAGGATAGGTATGGTAATAGTAAGCCATTGTTGCTGTCACGTATGTCAATTCCATTTTCTAATGTTTCTATCCAGTTTTCATACTGCCTCAAGTCAACTGTATGGACAAGTTTGAACACGCCGTTCTGAATTTTCGCGGATCCGTTATTGATCACTACTAGTCTAGAGTTAGAGTAATCCATTATCTGGAACTCTCCTACAGAGTAACCAAGTAGCAGAAATAATCTGTAAGTAAATGTTATAAAATTTAGTTCTTTTTATATGTTTTTTATGAAATATCCTCCCACTTTCGGTCACTACAGTTGAATGTCTGTTTTCCTTTAATAGCTCTCGTTCGAATTTTTCGGATAATTTTGTTCCAAGTCTTTTGTTAATTCTGACAAATGTCTCCTGTCCGGGTATGTACTGTTTGACTTCGTCTTATCTTTGTTGTGATAGTTCAAATCATTTTCCTGTTTCCTTTTCAGCATCTTGATATTATTTTCCCTTGTTCTTTCATAGCTTCCTGGGGAAAAATCCACTGTCCTCCAGAAAAACATATCTACTGGCTTCTTACCGATTATAGAATGTATTGAGTGGTTATATTCGTTTACGAATTGTTCCAAAAGCTCGTCAAAATTCCTACAAGTACCTTCCTTAATGAGACATCTCAAAATATCGGCCAATGTTGAGTGATATCTTTCGATTTGGCCATTAGCTTCACTATTCCCAATTCATCGTTCATCATAAAAAGTATGGTTGCAGAATTCAATGATTTTTCGTTGTCCGTGACAACCGTTTTGGGAACTCCATAGGAAAACAGAATATCTCTCAAAGGTCTCCTAATATCCTCTATTGATTTTCCTTGGAGAATCTTCGTTTGAGCGTATTTCGCGAACTTATCTATGGCCGTCAAAACTAATTTTCTATCTGTTGAGAAAATATCAATATAAATAACCTGACCTGGGTAGTTTGGTATTGGTGTGGCATTCAGTCTTGGTTGACTTGGATGTCTGTCGTATTTATTTCTCTTGCATGTGAAACAAAATTTTAATATTCTTTTAATTTTAGAGAACATACAGGGAAAATATGCTTTTTCTAATATTTGCATCTTATTTTCTCCTAATATCCTCTATTGATTTTCCTTGGAGAATCTTGGTTTGAGCGTATTTCGCGAACTTATCTATGGCCGTCAAAACTAATTTTCTATCTGTTGAGAAAATATCAATATAAATAACCTGACCTGGGTAGTTTGGTATTGGTGTGGCATTCAGTCTTGGTTGACTTGGATGTCTGTCGTATTTATTTCTCTGGCATGTGAAACAAAATTTTAATATTCTTTTAATTTTAGAGAACATACTGGGAATATATGCTTTTTCCAATATTTGCATCTTATTTTCTACAGCATTTCTATGGGCATGATTATGAGTTTCTATGATAATCGTTTCCGACAAAATATCTTCGACAAAATTTTGAGTAAAACGAATTTTAAAATTTACATAATGATGTGGATAAATTTCTTGAATTGTTCCCATAATAAACTCTGGAAATTTAATGCAATTTATGACCGACGGGTTAGGTATCTCTTTCAAATTGAAATAAGTCTTTCATTATCATATTCTTATTCCGATCTTGAATGTCTTTGATAGCCTGGAAAAATTATTTGAAAGTTGAAATCCGGGGTGTCGATGATTTCAAGACAAAATTGATTTACGTTTTTCTGGTGAACTGTCGCTACTATGCACTGTTCCCGTTAAAGAGTTAATTTTTGTTCCAGGGGTCTAGAAAGTGCATCAGCCACAACATTACTTTTACCTGGTTTATATTGCATTTCATAATTGTATTCCAGTATTGCTTTCCATCTTTTCATTTTCGCGTTGTTGTTCTTATTGCTCAAAACATAAGTTAGCGGTTGATAGTCGGTGTAAATTATGACTTTAGCTGATCCATATAGATTTTCTTAAATGGGTTAAAGCCCATATTATGGCTAACATTTCTTTTTCATTTGCCTCATAACTCTCTTCTGCTGTTGTTTATGTTCTTGAAATGAATGAAGTAGGTCTATCACCCTGGCTTAATATAGCTCCAATAGCAGCATTGGATGCATCTGTCGTCAAATGGAATTCATTCTGAAAATCGGGATATGACAAAATAACTTCCTGCGATACAAGGGCACTTTTCAAGTTGTGAATAGCTTGTTTCGTTTCATTGTCCATTTTTATTTTCCTTTTGCTTGATTCTGTTCTTAATATTAGTCCCCCATCTCCTCGTAAGAGTTTCGTAAGTGGCTTTGCATATCCTTTTATAAATGTTTGCATATCCTTTGATGAATCTTCGGTAGTATCCTGAAAGACCGAGAAAAGTTCGAAGTTCCTTTACATTATTGGGATAAGGGAAGTCCACTATAGCCTGAACTTTCTTTGGGTTAGCTTTTATACCGTTATGTGAAAAATAAATCCGAGAAATTCCACTTTTTTTTTGAAAAACTCGCATTTATCGAAATTCAGAAATGGTTTCTAGATCCTTAAAATGTGAATCTTCGTCTTTGCTAAAAATAATAATATCATCGATATAAACAAAGCATCTCCTACCGATGTGTTCTCTTGAAATGTCGTCTAAAGAACGTTGGATTATCATTGGCGCGTTTTTAAGTCTGAACGGTAGCATCAAAAATTCGTATTTTCCATTATTTACAGAAAATGCAGTTTTTTCTATATCTTTCATCCTAAGGGGTATTTGTTGCAAACCACTCTTTAAGTCGATAACTGAAAAATATTTATTTCCTCATAGATGGGAAAGAACGTAATTTATCTCGGGAATTGGTTACCTATCTGCGATGGTTACTGTTTTAAGTTTTCTAAAGTCCACAACGACAATATACTTGCTTTTCCGGATGCATCTTGTTTTTTTTTTTTTGGGACAATCCAAATTTGTGAATTAAAGGGAAAACGCCATGGTCGGATTATTTGATCTTTTAGTAACTTAGATATTTCTATGTTTTAAATAAACGGGGTTTTAGTCGTTGTTCTTATCTCGCCTACGGCCCTAGTCGTGTACGTAAGGCTTTCGTCAGGGTCTGCAAATAAACTCCAATGCCGATTGACGATGTTCCGAAAGATGGTTTGTCCTAATTTCGATATTATTTACGTTCTGAAAAATGAACTGTTTAATTGGGACTTTTCTACATCCCTTAACGGTGAAATAATCCTCGGCTGTATGAATCACAGCTGAAAATTCTTTTAAACTATCGTTTCCTAATATTGCATCAAATGTTTCTAGTTCGGGTAAAAGAAAAAAATTTATGGGAGTATCACCAAACAATTTTATAAATTTATGCTGTGTTATTTCGATGTCACCCTTATTGGACTTTGCTTTAAAATTTCTTTCATTTTGTTTCGAATTTTTAATAAATTTTGGGTTAATGTAATTTTTTATTGCTGCCAGTGTCTAGCAATATTTTTAATTTTTTGTCGTTCCCCATTTTTGCTTCGAAATATGGTAATAAGGTACACTTTAATCTAAAAAATTAACAGCAAGCTGGACATCATCAGTTTCTTCTTCTTTCTTTTCATGCGTTGCTACTTCCTCAGGTATTTGTTGAAAGTAATCATCATCATATTCAAATTTCACGTTTTGGTTATGATGGCTCACATTACCATCTTCCGGCCGATAGTAATCATAAAAGGTTTCCTTCGGCATACAGTCAGTATTTATATGGAAATTCCGCTGAAATTTACTCACTGGAGCTTGAAAAAATTCTGCTGGTCTATTTACTGCTAAATTCTTAGGTGGTCTGTTAATGTAAATGACCTGGCGGGTTTGGATTGAATTATCTATATCCATGGGCTCTGGTCGTGGATTTTGAAGACTATTTGGGAAATCTGAATTCCTTCTAAAGTTTTCAGGAAGGTTACGGTTGTGATTGAAGCTAATATTACTATTGAAATTTGAATTAACGCTAGAGTGAAAGTTTGGGCTGTGGTTTAAATTCTGATTGCAACTATAAGTCGGATTAAAAATCTAATAATTGTTTGGGTTGCGGTTAAAGTTTGGGTTGATATTACGCCTAGGTGGTCTCAAGGACGGTGTTCCACCAACATAGGCAAGTTCAGGATAATATACTCTTTCATTTTTAAAAGTCGCCGTGCCGATCCATCATTATTTCTGATGGATTGTCCATGGGCATAATTTCTCCTAAATGTCATATTGTCCAAATTTAGACAAATATGTTATGCTTGTGGCACGGATGTTGGTTCGCGCACGCTTAATAATTTCGGCAAATTTCCATTCAAACCCCTTACAAACGTATCTAATGCTTTTTCCCTGTAGCTGTTTGTCATGGCGTGAAGGCTACATTCTTCCAGATCTAGAGAAGAGACTTTGTCAAGTAATAGAGAAAGGTGCTGGTAAACAGATAGATATAATTCTGTTATACTTCTATTACCTTGACACAATGTCATCATCTGGTATTCTAGAGTTCCAATGTCCTTTTTGTACATATTATGCATTGAAAGACACTTTTTAATACGTGACCAATCTAGTGGTGTCCGATACGACTCTAAGGCGGTATCTGCATCACCTACGATTTTAGTGCGAATTGTGTGAAGTATCAGTAGTATCTTCCAGTTCTTTTACAGAATCATACAGCTTCAAGACTCTTTCTACGGACTTTCGCCAAGAGTTAAACTCTCCCGGCTTACCAGAAAACTCTCTCAAAGGCCTAACTATGTCGGGAACCTTGTATAATTCTTCTAACATCGCAGTGACTGCCCCTATGGGGTGATCCGCTCCCTTGTCAGTCAGATGATCAGACGATATCTGCAAAGCCTCTTTTTTCATTAGGGATATCTGTTCCATTTGTAATGTGGTAAAACCCGTTGATGATTCTGTTGTTTATACCGTTGGTTGGGTCATTGTCAGTGTTTTATTTAGTAAGTTGATTGATCGTTTCTTCAGTCATTGTAATAAAAGGACAAATCAGTTTTAAGGAATAAGTTCCAGGAAGCAAGACAATGAATATTTAAGGATAGCAAAAAAATTTGTGTGGTAAAAAAAAATTTATAAAATCTTAATTCTTTCTATTTCTTTATCTTTAGGCAAAATAATTAATAAATTATTATTATGATCTTACGCTAATATCTGGAACATAGCTGGATAGTTGGAACATAGTTGATATCCTTCTCTTTTATTTTTATTTTTTTGTATTACTTTTTTTTGGTTGCTAATTTTGTTCTTCTTTACTTTATATTTTGTTTATCACTGACAGTTATAAATTTTATATATTTTTGTTTGTGTTTCTTTATTTATTTATTTTTCTTTAGCTATTTGTAAATATAGATTTTCATTGTACGCTTATCTTTCTTTTATTTTAATGTTTTTTTAATGTTCACTTAAAGCTTTTACTTTAAACTGTTTCTTACACTACATCACGGCCGCTGATCTACTTTGAGACCTCCGGTTTACCTCTTATTTTCTGAAGAGGTTACTGTATTGTTTTCCCGGAAAACCTTTTTGCCGAGGGTTTTATTTTACGAATAAGGATCTTTTTTAAGGGTCCCCGTTAAGATTTTCCAATTAAGATTTTTCCCACTTCAGATTTTTAAAGTTTAAAATAGTTAAAAACAAGTAAAAAAGCTATAAGTTCGGCCGGGCCGAACTTTTAATACCCTCCACCACTTGGTACAAATTTGGCAATTTCCACAAAAAAAAAAAAAAAAAAAAAAAAAAATAAAATAAAATAAATAAATAAAATCAGTTAAAAATTCTGTTAAAATCTTAAAAATACCGAATGCTTATACGACGACGTGGACCTGCATAGGCAACTTTTGTTATAAGTTATTACAATATTTAAATGCGAAACTTGAAGAAAAATCTGTTTAAATGCACAGACAAATTTCTGGCATGGGCTGAAGTATCCATTACGAACTTCACATGCGAAATTTGAAACAATAAATAGTGTCGCTAAAATCATCAAAATACCGAATATCGGGGGGTACGGTATGAAGACGTGGACCTACATGCCTCATTTTTTGACTTAGGATGTAGTATCCATTACGAACTTCAAATGCCAAATTTGAAACAATTCCGATGAATAATGTCGCTAAAATCATCAAAATACCGAATATTGGGAGGTACCGTTTTATGGGGGCTATATGATAACTTGGACCTATATGGCCCATTTTCGAACTTAACCTGCCTTCTATCTCAATTTGTTCGAAAGATAGCGTGATTACAACAGACGGACATGGCTGAATCGTCTTAGAATTTTACCCTGATCAAGAATATATATACTTTGTTGGGTCTGACATGAGTATTTCGAGGAGTTACAAACGGAATAACAAAATTAATATACCCTCCATAGTATGGTGGAGGGTATAAAAAAATATTTTTTTTCTATGTTTGTTAACCTATGGTTAACAGCCTTTATTTATGTATATACTAGCTGAACCCGGTGCGCTTCGCTACACCTTTTGATTTTATATGCATTCAAAATTATATTTACGAATATATGTTGGATAAAAAAATTAAATTTAAAAATTAAAAAATAAAAAGAAATATTGCACTACTTTAATGCGTAAATAAACAAAACCATTAGAAAAGCAGTAACATAACATGCATACACGAAGGGTTTGTCCTTCGGATTTATTTATTTCATAGCAAATACCAAGCGTGCAGGAAACTGCAATTTTTTGAAGTTAAGTGGCTTTTCTATTGCAGTTAGTGAATTCGAGGTAGAAACATACTTCCACGAATTAAGCGTATTTCAAATTAATTGTTGTGTTGGTTTTTAGTGTTAGCCTAATGCGTGGGTCAATGGTTCTTATTAAAATCATATCTCATATTGATCGGATTTAAATATAATTTTAAAAAATTTACTTTTACACCCAATTCCGCCACAACTTTCATATTTCATTGAAATTGGTGCGTCAAATATGTGAAATCGGCCGATAATATATATATATATATATATGGGAGCTATATCCAAATCTTAACTAATTTCCAATTAATTCATCACATTTATTATTGTAACCAAATCCCGCCACACATTCTAAATTTCATTGGATTCTGTCATATATATCGTGTTTGGTGCATAACATGTATGAAATCGGCCGAAATATATATGATATATATACCCAAACCTCAACCGATATCAATATAATTTGGCAATTTTTTTCTGGTGCCAGATTTCGTTTCTCTCGTCATCAAATATGTGAAATCGGCCGAGAATATATATGGGAGCTATAATGAAACCTGAGCGAATTTGAATATAATTTGTCAAATTAGTTTTTATACCAAATTTAGTCACTCATGGCGAATTTCATTGGAATCGGAAATACGTATCGTGTTTTGTGCATCAAATATGTGAAATCGGCGGAAAATATATATATGGGAGCTATATCCAAATCCCAACCGATTTTAATATAATTTGATTAATTTATTTTCTAATCAAAATCCCGCCACATATTCAAAATTTTTTGGTATCGAACATACATATTGTGTATGTGCATGTTTGTCTAAAAAAAAAAAAATCCGCTACGTATTCCAAATTTAGAGACTGTATCTGTTATCGATCAATAGATATGTGCACATAAAATCTAAATTTTTGAAAGGTAAATCCGATTCTGATGCTATATCTCCAGTTCCAAGTGGAATTTCAAAGATATACATAGCCTATGTTACATTTAGGCGATATTGCAGTATACATGCAAATTTTCAGGAAAATCTGTTCAGCGGTTTTCGAGTCCACAAATTACAAACAAACAAACATACATACAAACATTTTCATTGTATGTATGTTTCAACATTTTATATATACTAGCTGGCCCGGTCCGCTCTGCCGGCCCGTAGTTTTTGTCTATTATTTATATTTGTCAAAGCATAATTATTCACTGAATTATTTAAAAATAGCCAAAGTTAATTACTTTTTTAAACCCATTAGCACCTCAGATTATGCATTAGAGTCCTTATAAGTCCCCCTAATCAGGTCGGACTGTTTGTCCGCCAAAAGGTGGACTTGAGGGGGTACTATTACATGAAGAAAATTCTAAAATTTGTAGATATGTTGAAAATTTTCTGTAAGATTTTCACCCCCCAAATACAAATTTTTAGCCAAACCCTTTCAAATATGGTAAAATCAGGAGGATCCTTTATATGGGCACTACTCCGAAACATCGACCTACATTGAAAACTTTCCTCTACCCCTTATAATCCAAGATGACAAATAGAGGCCAAATCAAAAATATAGCCGAACAACATAGCATGTCATAGCATTTCGCGTGACATAAATAAGTAAAAATAGTTTTATCCACCTCATAATTGAGGGCAGGATGATTTTAGAATTGTCTAATATAATTGCTATATTACCGTAAGATGGGAATTATTTTATTTGCCATTTAAATTGTAAGTTGGAGACCCCATAAAGTACATATTTTTCATCATTGAAAAATTTAATGATTCGAGATATATTCGGGCTACTTTGTTATGCTATTTTCTTATATATGTAATTTGTTCATGTGTCCACAATTTATTTCATATAGATGTGCATCCCAAATCTACGTTCCCAACCCATATTCTCTTGGGGGTTACAAATTCAATAGAAGACACAATGTTCTTTTCTGACCACACATTAGATGTGAAAGTGGACTTGGGGATACTCCAATGTGGGGACTTTATTATTATTTTATTATATATATATATATATATATATATATATATATATATATAAATCCATATATATATATATAAGTCCACTTTCATATATATATATATATATATATATATATATATAATCAGTCCAACGGTTCTTAAGTTAAGGATTTAAACGATTCATACAAATTCGGAATTGTCTTCTGTCCGAAAAGGATAATATCCAAAAAAAAATCGCGTAAAATTGTGATATATAAACATTTTCATTTTTACTTTTGAAATGTACTATAGTAATGTTTTATATATATATACATATATATATATATATATATATATATATATATATATATATATATATAGATATATATATATATATAAAAATCAATTGTTGTTTGTTGGTAACGGAATCAGTTGAAAACGGCTGGACCGATTTGCATAATTTTTTGTACAAACGTTTGTCATAGCCCGAGATAGGGTTTTAAAGAAAAAAATATTGACCACGCCTCCTTTTACGCCCACTATTTCGATTTATCTAAAATCCTTATATTTCCCAAATAAACAAGATATTGGTTTAAAAATTATTGCACGAGATACTGTTGACCTTCCCTCCAACCTTAAGTATTTGTTTGGGGGCTGAGGAACTGACCACGCATACTTTTTAATCTATCTATACATCTTCTATATATATAAATGAAAGTTGTGTTAGTTACTACGCTTATAACTTAAGAACCGCTGAACTGATTTTAATGATTCATACAAATTCGGAATTGTCTCCTATCCGAAAAGGATAATATACAAAAAAATCACGCAAAAATGTGATATATTAACATTTTCATTTTGACTTTTGAAATGTGCAATAGTAATGTTTTATTTTGCATGATTTTTTTCCATTTTGACTTACTTTTTTCTAATGTACATTTGTAGTGTTTTTTATATTTTATTTTTGAATTCGAATATCATAATATCAATTTATTTAATTGACTTGATTTCTTGAGAACTGAAATTGATGACGGGTTACATGGAAGTGTAGTACCGAATTATGTGGTGGCGAAACGGAATATATGATATCGAAATAATTTAACGCGGTCACACCAAAGTTAGAAGATAATAACCTTTTTAAAATCGCTAAAAAAAAAAAATTACGAAAAAAGAGATCTCATTACAAAAAATCTCAAAACGGGAAAATATCGAAAAAAATGTCCAATGGAATTGAATTTTAAAATAAAAGTACATTCTATTGACAAACTTTGTAAGGATCTTTAAACAGTTGCTGTAAAAAATCAGCGAACAAGTTGAAGATTTTTTCAATTTGTTATTATTATTTTGTCATTTTTTTTTTCAATTTGTATTATCATATTGAATTCAGTGGATTTTTTGTGAACGAAATAAAGAATAATTTTTCACTATATACAATTTTTCACCAAAAAATGAAATAAGTGCGAAATACGATTGTAACTAACATCTACCTTTTAACTCCAGGGCCTACATCGTGCTTCAGCTGGAAGATGCGCAGACATTTAAACAAACAAAAATGACCGAAAAAGACTAATGGGGCTCATTTCAAAGCGTGGACCTACTTCTTTCATGTGACAATAATCCGTCCAATGAGAGCTCAAAATGCAAAAATTTTTGGGACTACAATCAGTAAAGTACCAAATATAAAGGGTGCAAAATAGTAGAGCGAATGGGACTTTTAGTAAGAAAAGGATTTCTATCCTTCCAAAAATTCTTCCCGAACACTTAAGATACCTTAAATCGCTTTTGCATGACCTGCAATATGATATATGATATCGATCATAAATAACCATTGTATGATTTAAGCTATTTTTGAAGTCTTCGTCATTTTCTTCTATTTTTGGCCAAATATCTTTGTTTCTAAGGGAGTAGAAAATTCTCGGAGTAGGGCCCATATTGATCTTGACCACTAAAAAATTGTATTTATGCTACCCTGGCGTAAGGAACCATCGTACAGATAATTGCCACATAGAAATTTATTCATGTGAAGTCCCACATTGGAGTATCCCAAGTCCACTTTCACATCTAATGTGTGGTCAGAAAAGAAAATTTTGTATTCTATTGAATTTGTAACCCCCAAGAGAATATTGGTTGGGAACGTAGATATAGATGTACATCCCAAATCAAATAAATTGTGAAAAACAAGAACAAATTATAAATATAAGAAAGTAGCACGGGACCGAATATTTGTTGAATCGTCATTGAATTATACTATGATGAAAAATATGGACTTTATGGCGTCTCCAATTTACAATTTAAATGACAAATAAAATTAGTTCTCATCTTACGGTAATTGGAGTAAAATAGTAATTATATTTGATTATCCTGAAATCAGTCTGCCCTCAATTATTAGATGGATAAAATTATTTTTACTTATTTAAATCACGTGAATTTTTTTCAGTTTGACATGCTATGTTGTTCTGCTATATTTTCGATTTGGCCTCTATTTGTCATCTTGGATTATAAGGGGTGAAGAAAGTTTTCAATGTAGGTCGATGTTTCGCAGTAGTGCCCATAGGAAGGTACTTCCTGATTTTACCTTATTTCAAAGGATTTGGCTAAAAATGTGTATTTGGGGGGGTGAAAATCGTACACAAAAATTTCAACATATCTACAAATTTTAGAATTTTCTCCATGTAATAGTACCCCCACAAGTCCACCTTTTGGCGGACTTATGAGAACTCTAATGCACAATCTGAGGTGTTAATGGGTTTAAAAAAGTAATTAACTTTGGCTATTCTTAAATCATTCAGCCCTCAATTATGAGGTGTACAAAATACAGTAAATTCCAAATTACTGCTCATTTGACTAAAAACTAAAAATTAATCGAACAGTACATGAACACTTATAACAGTCATATCTTTGAATAATTAGGCTTTGACAAATATGCATAATAGACTAAAACTACGGGCCGGCAACGCGGACCGGGCCAGCTAGTATATATATATATATATATATCTATATATATAAATGTAAGTTGTGTTAGTTACTACGCTTATAACTTAAGAACCGCTGGACTGATTTTAACGATTCACACAAATTCGGAGTTGTCTCCTCTCCGAAAAGGATAATATCCAAAAAAATCGCGTAAAAATGTGATATATTAACATTTTCATTTTGACTTTTCAAATGTACAATAGTAATGTTTTATTTTGCATGATTTTTTTCCATTTTGACTTACTTTTTCTAATGTACATTTGTAGTGTTTTTTATATTTTATTTTTGAATTCGAATATTAATACCAATTTATTTAATTGACTTGGTTTCTTGAGAACTTAAATTGATGGCGGGTTACATGGAAGTGTAATACCGAATTATATGGTGGCGAAACGGAATAGATGATATCGAAATGATTTAACGCGGTCACACCAAAATAAAGATAATTATTAATTATAAGATAATTAATTTTTCAAAATCGTTAAAAAATCACGAAAAAGAGATCTCATTGCAAAAATTCTCAAATCGGGAAAAGATCGAAAAAATTTTCAGTGGAATCGAATTTTAAAATAATAGTAAGGGTCTTTAAACATTTGCTGTAATACATCAGCGAACAAGTTGAAGATTTTTTCAATTTGTTATTCTTCTTTTGTCATTATCATATTGAATTCAGTGGATTTTTGTGTACAAAATAAAGAATAATTTTTCACCAAAAAAATGAAATAAGTGCGAAATACGAAGTTAACTGACATCTACCTTTCAACTACAGGGCCGACATCGTGCTTTAGATGGAAGATGCGAACACATTTAAACAACCAAAAATGACAGAAAAAGCCTAATGGAGCTCATTTCAAAGCGTGGACCTACTTCTTTCATGTGACAATAATCCGTCCAATGAGAGCTCAAAATGCTAAATTCTTTGGAAGTACAATCAGTAAAATACCAAATATAAAGGGTGGAAAATAGTAGAGCGAATGAGACTTTTAGTAAGAAAAGGATTTCTATCCTTCCAGAAATTCTTCACAAACATTCAATATACCTTAAATCACTTTTGCATGATATCGTTCATAACTCACGATAAGGGTACATCCCGATTTCATATTTATATAACCATCATATGATTTAAGCTATTTTTGGGGTCTTGGGCACTTTTTTCATTGTTTGGCCCTTATTTGGCATATTTGTCTCTAAGGGGTTAGGGAACCATCATACAGATAATTGCCACATAGGAATTTATTTAAGTAAAGTCCCCACATTGGAGTATCCCCAAGTCCACTTTCACATATAATGTGTGGTCAGAAAAGAAAATTTTGTATTCTATTAAATTTGTAACTCCCAAGAGAATATTGGTTGGAAACGTAGGTTTGGGATATACATCTATATGAAATAAATTGTGGAAACATGAACACGGGACCGAATATTTGTTGTTTGTCATTGAATTCTACTACGATGAAAAATATGGTGGATAAAACTATTTTTACTCATTTTCAATCACGCGAAATTTTTTTCAGTTTGACATGCTATGTTGTTCTGCTATATTTTCGATTTGGCCTCTATTTGTCATCTTGGATTATAAGGGGTGAAGAAAGTTTTCAATGTAGGTCGATGTTTCGCAGTAGTGCCCATAGGAAGGTACTTCCTGATTTTACCTTATTTCAAAGGATTTGGCTAAAAATGTGTATTTGGGGGGGTGAAAATCGTACACAAAAATTTCAACATATCTACAAATTTTAGAATTTTCTCCATGTAATAGTACCCCCACAAGTCCACCTTTTGGCGGACTTATGAGAACTCTAATGCACAATCTGAGGTGTTAATGGGTTTAAAAAAGTAATTAACTTTGGCTATTCTTAAATCATTCAGCCCTCAATTATGAGGTGTACAAAATACAGTAAATTCCAAATTACTGCTCATTTGACTAAAAACTAAAAATTAATCGACCAGTACGTGAACACTTATATCAGTCATATCTGTGAATAATTATGCTTTGACAAATATGCATAATAGACAAAAACTACGGGCCGGCAACGCGGACCGGGCCAGCTAGTATCTATATATATAAATGTAAGTTGTGTTAGTTACTACGCTTATAACTTAAGAACCGCTGGATTAATTTTAACGATTCACACAAATTCGGAGTTGTCTACTCTCCGAAAAGGATAATATCCAAAAAAATCGCGTAAAAATGTGATATATTAACATTTTCATTTTGACTTTTCAAATGTACAATAGTAATGTTTTATTTTGCATGATTTTTTTCCATTTTGACTTACTTTTTTCTAATGTACATTTGTAGTGTTTTTTTATATTTTATTTTTGAATTCGAATATTTATACCAATTTATTTAATTGACTTGATTTCTTGAGAACTGAAATTGATGGCGGGTTACATGGAAGTGTAGTAGCGAATTATGTGGTGGCGAAACGGAATAGATGATATCGAAATAATTTAACGCGGTCACACCAAAGTTAAAAGATAATTACTTTTTCTAAATCGCTGAAAAATCATGAAAAAGAGATCTCATTGCAAAAATCAAAAAAACATTTTCAATGGAATCGAATTTTAAAGTAATAGTACATTCTATTGACAAACTTTGTAAGGGTCTTTAAATATTTGCTGTAAAAAATCAGCGAAAAAGTTGAAGACTTTTTCAATTTGTTATTCTTTTTTTTTTGTCAATTTTTTTTCAATTTGTATTATCATATTGAATTCAGTGGATTTTTTGTGAACAAAATAAAGAATAATTTTTCACTAAAAAAATTAAATAAGTGCGAAATAGGATGTTAACTGACATCTACCTTTCAACTCCAGGGCCTACATCGTGGGTTAGCTGAAAGATGCGAACACATTTAAACAAACAAAAATGACCGAAAAAGCTTAATGGGGCTCATTTCAAAGCGTGACAATGATCCGTCCAATGAGAGCTCAAAATGCAAAATTCTTTGGGAGAATAATAAGTAATATACCAATATTGAAATAAAGGTGCAAAATAGTAGAGCGAATGGGACTTTTAGTAAGAAAAGGTTTTATATCCTTCCAGAAATTCTTCCCAAACATTCAAAATACCTAAAATCACTTTTGCAGGTCTTTATATCGATCATAACTCATGGATAAGGGAACAACCCGATTTCATATTTATATAACCATCTATGATTTAAGTTATTTTTGGGGTCTTGGCCGGCCACTTTTTTCATTTTTTGGCCCTTATTTGACATTTTTGTTTCTAAGGGGGTAGATAACCTCTTCGCATAAAATTTAAAATTTTCAGAGTAGGGCCCATATTGGTATTGACCAAATTCATCAATTGATTTGGCCAAAAAATTTTATTTATGCCACCCTGGGGTAGGGAACCATCATACAGATAATTGCCACATAGGAATTTATTTAAGTAAAGTCCCCACATTGGAGTATCCCCAAGTCCACTTTCACATCTAATGTGTGGTCAGAAAAGAAAATTTTGTATTCTATTGAATTTTTAACCCCCAAGAGAATATTGGTTGGGAACGTAGATTTGGGATGTGCATCCATATGAAATAAATTGTGGAAACATGAAGAAATTACAAATATAAGAAAGTAGCACGGGACCGAATATTTGTTTAATCATCATTGAATTATCCTATGATGAAAATATGGACTTTAAGGGGTCTCCAACTTACAATTTAAATGGCAAATAAAATTAATTCCCATCTTATCATTCTGCCCTCAATTATGAGGTGGATAAAACTATTTTACTTATTTAAATCACGCGAAATGCTATGACATGCTATATTGTTCTGCTATATTTTTGATTTGGCCTCTATTTGTCATCTTGGATTATAAGGGGTAGAAGAAAGTTTTCAATGTAGGTCGATGTTTTGGAGTAGTGAACATATAAAGGACTTATGAGGACTCTAATGCACAATCTGAGGTGCTAATGGGCTTAAATAAGTAATTAAAATAATAAATTATGAGGTGTACAAAATGCAGTAAATTCCAAATTACTGCTCATTTGACAGGAAAATGTTGCTACGATTTTTACCATACTAAAAATTAATTTGATCCCTTACATGGGAATAAGATTAATATATACTTTTTAATAGATTTGAATAGCACATCCACACATTTGAAGCCCACGGTTTAAATATTAAAGCCCACAGCTTCAATATGGGTACAGGTATTTCAAAACACTTTTAATCGACCAGTACGTGAACACTTATTTGTGAATAATTATGCTTTAACAAATATGCATAATAGACAGAAACTACGGGCCAGCAACGCGGACCGGTCCAGCTAGTATATATAAAAGGAAATTGTGTTAGTTACTACGCTTATAACTAAAGAACCCCTGGACTGATTTTAACGATTCACACAAATTCGGAATTGTCTCCTCTCCAAAAGGATAATATCCAAAAAATCGCGTAAAAATGTGATATATTAACATTTTCATTTTGACTTTTGAAATGCACAATAGTAATGTTTTATTTTTCATGATTTTTTTTTCCATTTTGCCTTACTTTTTTCTAATGTACATTTGTAGTATTTTTTATATATATTTTATTTTTATGAATTCGAATATTAATACCAATTTATTTAATTGACTTGATTTCTTGAGAACTGAAATTGTGGCGGGTTACATGGAAGTGTAGTACCGAATTATGTGGTGGCGAAATGGAATAGTTAATATGGAAACCATTTAACGCGGTCACACCAAAGTTAAAAGATAATTACTTTTTCAAAATCGTTTAAAAATCACAAAAAAGAGATCTTATTGCAAATATTCTCAAATCGGGAAAAATCGAAAAAAAATTCAATGGAATCGAATTTTAAAATAGTACATTCTATTGACAAACTTTGTAAGGACCTTTAAACATTTGCTGTAAAAAATCAGCGAACATGTTGAAGATTTTTTCAATTGGTTTTTCTTCTTTTGTCAATTTTTTTCAATTTGTATTATCATATTGAATTCAGTGGATTTTTTGTGAACAAAATAAAGAATAATTTTTCACTATATACAATTTTTCACGAAAAAAATGAAATAAGCGCGAATTAGGATGTTAACTGACATCTATCCTTCACCTCCAGGGCCTACATCGTGGTTCAGCTGGAAGATGCGAACACATTTGAACAAACAAAAATGACCGAAAAAGCATAATGGGGCTCATTTCAAAGCGTGGACCTACTTCTTTCATGTGACAATAATCCGTCCAATGAGAGCTCAAAATGCAAAATTCTTTGGGAGTACAATCAGTAAAATACCAAATTTAAGGGGTGCAACACAGTAGAGCGAATGGGACTTTTAGTAAGAAAAGGATTTCTATCGTTCCAGAAATTCTTCCCAAACATTCAAGATACCTTAAATCGCTTTTGCAGGTCTTGATATCAATCATAACTCACGGATAAGGGTACAACCCGATTTCATATTTATATAACCATCTATGATTTAAGCTATTTTTGGGGTCTTGGCCACTTTTTTTATTTGTTGGCCCTTACTTGGCATTTTTGTTTCTAATGGGGTAGAGAACATCTTCGCATAAAATTTGAAGTTTTCAGAGTAGGGCCCATATTGGTCTTGACCACATTCATCAATTGATTTGGCTAAAAAATGTTATTTATACTACCCTGGGGTAGGGAACCATCACACAGATAATTGCCACATAGGAATTTATTTAAGTAAAGTCCCCACATTGGAGTATCCCCAAGTCCACTTTCACATCTAATGTGTAGTCAGAAAAGTAAATTTTGTATTCTATTGAATTTCTAACCCCCAAGAGAATATCGGTTGGGAACGTAAATTTGGTATGTACACCTATATGAAATAAATTGTGGAAACATGAAAAAATTACAGATATAAGAAAGTAACACGGGACCGAATATTTGTCGAATCGTCATTAAATTATACTATGATGAAAAATATGGACTTTATGGGGTCTCCAACCTACAATTTAAATGGCAAATAAAATTAATTCCCATCTTACGGTTATGGGTGTAAAATAGTAATTTAATTAATAATTTTACTATTCTAAAATCATTCTGCCCTCAATTATGAGGTGGATAAAACTATTTTTACTTATTTAAATCACGCGAATTTTTTTTCAGTTTGACATGCTATGTTGTTCTGTTTTATATTTGATTTAGCCTCTATTTGTCATCTTGGGTTATAAGGGGTAGAAGAAAGTTTTCAATGTAAGTTGATGTTTCGGGGTAGAGTGAAGGTACCTCCTGGTTTTACCATATTTCAAGGGATTTGGCTAAAAATGTGTATTTGGGGGGTGTAAATCTTAAACAAAAATTTCAACAAATCTACAAATTTTAGAATTTTCTCCATATAATAGTACCCCTTAAAGTCCACCTTTTGGCGGACAAACAGACCGGCATGGTTAGGGAGACTTATGAGGATTCTTATGCACAATGTGAGGTGCTAATGGGTTTAAAAAAGTAATTAACTTTGGCTCAATTACTGCTCATTTGACTGGAAAATTTTGGTATGATTTTATCATACGAAAAATTAATTTGATCCCTTACATGGGAAAAAGTTTAATATACTTTTAATGGATTTGTATAGACATTCACACATTTGAAGGCCACGGTTTAAATATGGGTACAGGTATTTTAAAACACTTTTAATCGACCAGTACGTGAACACTTATATCAGTTATATCTGTGAATAATTATGCTTCTGACAAATATGCATAATAGATAAAAAGTAAGGGCCCGCAACGCGGACCGGGCCAGGTAGTATATATATACATATATATATATATATATATATATATATATATATATATATATATATATATATATATATATATATATATATATAAGAGGAAAATGTTTGTATGTTTGTTTGTTTGTAATTTATGGACTCGAAAACCGCTGAATAGATTTCCCTGAAAATTTCCATATATATTGCAAAATCGCCTGAAAGTAACATAGGCTATATACATTTTTGAATTTCCACTTGGAGCTGGAGATATTGCATCAGAATCGGAGGTACCTCCCAAAAATTTAGATTTTATATGCACGTATCTATTGATTGGTTGAAGATACAGTCTTTGGAATACGTAACGGAATTTGTAACAAAAATAAGTTTGCCAAATTATATTGTAATCGGTTCAGATTTGGATATAGCTCCCATATATATTTTCGACCGATTTCGTTCATTTGATGCCACAAACACAATATGAATGTTCGATTCCTATGAAATTTTGAATGTGTGACGGGATTTAATCCGAAAATAAATTTGTCAAATTATATTGAAATCGGTTCACATTTGGATATAGCTCCCATATATATTTTCGACCGATTTCAAGCATTTGATGCACCAAACACGCTATGTATCCCCAATTTTAATGAAAGTTGAAACGTGTGATAGATCTTATCAAAAAATTGATTTCCCAAATTATGTTGAAATCGGTTCAGATTTGGATATAGCTCCCATATACATTTTCGGCCGATTTCATGTATTTGGTAGACCAAACAGGATATGTATTTCCAATTGTAATGAAATTTAAAATAAGTAACGGAATTGGGAGTCAAAATGAATTTGTCAAATTAAATTGAAATCGGTTCAGATTTGGATATAGCTCCCATATATATTTTCGACCGATTTCATGTACTTGATGCACCAAACACGCTATGTATCTCTAATTTCAATGATATATATATTTATTTTCGACCGATTTCGTTCATTTGATGCCTCAAACACAATATTAATGTTCGATTCCAATGAAATTTGGAATGTGTGACGGGATTTAATCCGAAAATAAATTTGTCAAATTATATTGAAATCGGTTCAGATTTGGATATAGCTCCCATATATATTTTCGACCGATTTCATGTATTTGATGCACCAAACACGCTATGTATCTCTAATTTCAATGAAGTTTGGAATGTGTAGCGGAAATTAAAACAAATATACATTTGTCAAATTATATTAAAATCGGTTCAGATTTGGATATAGCTCTCATATATATTTTCGACCGATTTCATGTATTTTTTGCACCATACACGATATGTATGTTCGATTCCAAAGAAATTTGGAATATGTAACGGGATTTTGATTAGAAAATAAATTAGTAAAATTATATTAAAATCGGTACAGACTTGGATATAGCTCCCATATATATTTTCCGCAGATTTCACATATTTGATGCACAAAACACGATACGTATTTCCGATTCCAATGAAATTCGGCATGAGTGGCTAAATTTGGTACAAAAATAAATTTGACAAATTATATTCAAATACGCTCAGATTTGATTATAGCTCCCATATATATACTCAGCCGATTTCACATATTTGATGCACCCAAAGCGAGAGAGACAAAATCTGGCAGCAGAAAAAATTGCCAAATTATATTGAAATCAGTTGAGGTTTGGATAAAGCTAACATATATATTTCGGCCGATTTCATATATGTTATGCACCAAACATGATATATATGACCGATACCAATGAAATTCAGAATGTGTGGAGGAATTTGGTTACAATAATAAAAGTGACAAATTAATTGGAAATTAGTTAAGATTTGGATATAGCTCCCATATATATATTATCGGCCGATTTCACATATTTGACGCACCAATTTCAATGAAATATGAAAGGTGTGGCGGAGTTTGGTGTTAAAGTATTTTTTTTTTTAAATTATATTTAAATCGGATCATATTGGGATATGATTCTAATAAGAACCATTGACCCACAACGCCTTAGGCTAACACTGAAAAACAACACAACAATTGATTTGAAATACGCTTATTACGGCGAAGTTTGTTGCTATCTCGAATTCACTAATTGCAATAGAAATGCCACTCAACTTCAAAAGATTGCAGTTTACTGCACGCTTGGTATTTGCTATGAAATAAATAAATCCGAAGGACAAACCCTTCGAGTATGTATGTCATGTTACTGCTTTTCCAATGGTTTTGGTTATTTACGCATTAAAGTAGTGCAATAATTTTTTTTTTTAATTTTTAAATTTGTTTTTTTTTTAACCAACATATATTCGTAAATAAAATTTTGAATGCATATAAAATCAAAAGGGGTAGCGAAGCGCACCGGGTTCAGCTAGTATATATATATATATATATATACGTGTCACGTTTTGGCTTTCAATGTTTTTCATTGATTATTGGGTAACTTTTTTGTGCCAAGTGCTCTTTAACAGTCTAAATGTTAATGGACTTAAAACTAAATCAAAGCTTTCACTATAATAATATTCTGCAATTCGTGGATAATTTGTATGTTCATCTTGTCGAAATATTTTAAGTGAAATGGTCAAGCTTAATCCCATTATTGTTGTTTGTATAAACAACGTTTCTATTAATAGACGAGGCACATTCCACGAAGGGCTTTTTGTTGTAACAGAACCAACTTACATGATTATGCTATTTCGTTCATCTAAAACGAAATCATTAAAAGTGGGGAGAAATTAAAATATTTGTAAGTGTGCTTGTAAAATTTAGAAGCTTTTCCAAAAGAATTTTAGTTTTATGTAATTCTTTGGTTCCTCTTCTATTGAGGAACCGAAGAGTTATCATTGGAGTTATTTTTAAAATAACTCCTGGGGAGAATATCTCTGACAAAAAAATGGAACTAATGAGGATTGGTGGCTCTTTCCGAAACCTAGGTAATCCCTGCCTTATCCCCTAGTAAGCATTACCATCTTTATCCACTATAAACAACCTTGTTTTAATAAAAACAACAATATTGGGATTAAGCCTGATCATTTTGCAAGAACAAAATACTATGGTATCCCGAACAAACATGCCAACACTGTTATATTAATTGTCAAGGTACGGTCGACGAAGGGATTTTTGTTGTAATTTTTTGATTTGTTGTGATTTTTGACATCTAGCACCTACATTTGTAAACTGGATTATATAGTGAGTTTTGGTATCAAAGATTATTAAATGTTGTTTCAAAGGATATTTCGCTTCTTCTGGAGTTAGCTGATTAACCGATTTTTCAGTTGACTCTATTGAGTAATACAAAGTATTCCTTTACTATATACGGTGGCTGCGTTAGAGGTAAATCGTCCTGCAACCCATTAACATTTTGTCTAGAATGAGCATTGTTAAATTGTTGCGTTTTGTTTTATGAATACTTTCCTCCTTTTTATATTTGCATTAGTATTCTTTTCGAATACTGCAAACATAAAAGATTAATAGTCAGTAAAAATATTCAAATCTTTGTAGCCGTAGAAGTAAAGCTGAAGTTTATAGTTATCGGTCTGCCATCTTGAGACAAAACCGCTCCGGTTATAACTTAGTTTATCAATTTCTTCGCTCAAGTTTAGTTTATCCTTTCTTCAGTATAAACAAACGTTGTTTTTATAAAAGCAACAATAATGGACATACAAATTATCAACGAGTTGTACAATATGAGTATAATGAAGGCTTTGTTTTAGTTTAAAGTAGATTAATATTTTTTCTTAGAGCTAGAACGTCAATGTGAGAAATAATTGGTGCCCAATAATAATATAACCCACTGAAACTGAAAACTGAAGGGAAACAAAAATCGCGTGCAAATATCAACAACTATAAGGATATCAGCAATGAATCCAATCAACAAGAAGATAGACCAACAGCTGGACTATTTTATTATAATTTATTTCTTCATTTGTGTGTATACAGTTCACAAGTTAAAAATATTCTTATATTCAAACGAAGAAATTTCTTTTGAATTTCATAAAGCGTAAAAAAACATCAATTGAAAATTGATGTTGAGACGGACAGTACATAGAAATAAAGTGGATTATTGTTCACAGATTATGTGATAAATCGTCTTAGAATTTTACGCTGATCAAGAATATATATACTTTGTTGGGTCTAAAATGTTTATTTTGATGAGTTACAAACAGAATGACGAACTTTATATACCCTCCATATCAATTGAAAATTGATGTTGAGACGGACAGTACATAGAAATAAAGTGGATTATTGTTCACAAAATATGTGTCAAAATATACAAGTCATGGAAACTGTGCAACTACTGTACCGTTATATGGGGGCTATACGATATCGTGGACCGATATAGGTCATCTTCGAACTTGAGCTGCCTGCAGACAAAAGAGAGATCTGTGCAAAATTTTAGCTTTCCATCTTATTTCGTTTTGACTGTAGCGTGATTACAACAGACGGACTGGGCTAAATCGTCTTAGAATTTTACGCTGATCAAGAATGACGAACTTTATATACCCTCCATACTATGTATGGTGGAGGGTATAAAAATAATTTTAGCAAAGGTAAAAATTACCACTACGTTATAAAATATGTCATTTATTTTTGCAGGTGAATCTACTAATTATTTATTTTTGGTGTTGGGTATCATAAGGACGACACCACCTGACTTTTGTATTTTCTTACTGGTTTTCAACTAAAAGAAAGCGAGTATTATATTGTAACCACTTGTACCTTTTTTCAGTTCAGAGAAAAAGTTGTTATTAACTCTTATTAACTCTTTTCCAAGTGTACAAAAAAATTATTTTACTATACGTTTTAAAGAGGACCGAAATATTTCAAACGCCTTTAATTTATGTGTTAATAGTTAAAAAAATTATACATACAACACATCTTTCGCCTCCGTTTTCATAAATACAATGCAGCATTCTTCGCAATTTTCGTCCAACATTTTGTAAAATTGTCTAACCTTAGAAGTTGATCAGCACCTTTACTATTGTAGTACGATTTCAAAGTATTAAGTAATATCAAGTGGTACAAAATTAATCCGTAAATCTTCTTATCGAACTCTTATTGACAATGATGTAAGATATATATATATATATATATATATATATATATATATATCAGCTTCAACTCCTCCCACACTTAAGTGAGGGCCGTCCTCGAACCTCTTGTAGCTCTCGATGACAGCTTCAATGTCGATGTTCTGTACCACTCCTTTCTGGCGCAATTTTAGAACAATGAAAAGACCAAAAAATAAGATTGAAGTTCCTAGCCCCGAAATTGCAGGACCTATCAGTGTCTTTGCCTCTACGTCGTTGATATGCTGTAGATTTTCTATGCTTACTCTTTGCAGAGAAGGAAGATAGTATGTCATTGACCAAAAGGGAACTAAATTATGCGACTAATGAGCGTTAATTATTAGCTATTGTTTGGGCTTTAGGAAAATTGAGAAATTACCTTTATGGTGTTAGAAATTTGAACATCTTTACGGACCACCAACCCTTTACGTTTGCGGTCTCAGACAAAAACCCAAACGCCAAGATCAAACGTTGGATGGCCTTTGTTGATGAACATAACGCCAACATTTTCCACAAACCTGGAAAAGAAAGTTATATGGCAGACCCCCTCTCAAGACATGCCATACATAGTTTGCAAGTAAATTCACACGACGCCGTGAACCCAGACTCTCAGAGCTTATATGCATTGGGAGATGATATCTCGTCAGATATAGCGACAGTACACAGTGAGATATCTTTGACTCATACGATTGACGTAACTGACAATCCCGTCAACTGTTTCAAGAGTCAGATTATACTCCACGTGGCAAACATTCTCCAAACCAGAAAGTTAATCATTTGTTCGGAGAAAGTCCCTCATATGATTGACTTCACTGACAAGAACACTCTAGTCAATGATGTGAAGTTTGTAGTCAGCCCAAATGTTGTAAACGCCATTCATTGCGATCTACCTACTCTTGCGTGCATCCAGCACGAATTGGTAAGTTTTTTTCCAGGAACAAAATTTGGAATTGCAGAATATGGTTCAAGATATTTTTGATACAATGAACAAAGAGAGATATTAGTTACTGAACATAATCGTCCTCATAGAACAGCACAGGAAATCGTTAAACAAATTTTCTCCGGCTATTACTTTCCAAACATGGTTAGGATAGCAAACGATGTTGTGGCAAACTGTAGAGTTACCCTCTTATGTTGGTGAGATGCTGCATATCGATATATTTTCCACGGATAGAAGATACTTTCTAACCTGTGTGGATAAATTTTCAAAGTTCGCTATAGTACAGACTATACCTTCA
The DNA here is from genome assembly GCF_030504385.1 of Musca domestica. NCBI lineage: Eukaryota > Metazoa > Arthropoda > Insecta > Diptera > Muscidae > Musca > Musca domestica. The sequence continues at coordinate 2,513,254 of NW_026712172.1, read as the reverse complement.
CGAACCATAACTGAGCTAAAAGGTCCAATATTGCAATTGATGAATTTCTTTCCTCATACGAAGAATGTCTACTGCGACAATGAATCTTCATTAAAGTCCGAGACAATAGGATCCCTATTACGAGACCAATTCCTACACACCCCTACTTCATAGTACTTCAAATGCGCGAATTGAACGCTTTCACAGTACCCTTTCAGAGATCTCAAGATGCCTCAAATTAGAAAAAAAAAAAACGGAGTACGGTTGATCTTATCCTACTTGCAACAGTGAAATATAACCGAACCATACACTCAGTGACAAACCAAAGACCGATAGACATAATTCACTTTTCATCGGAAGATGGTAAAGATAAGGTACAAGAAAGATTAGCTAACGCTCAACTGACGTCGTTATAAAGAAACAGTACCTCTCGACAGAACAGATCATTTAATGTTGGAGACAGAGTGACAGTAAGGAACAATAAAGGGTTAGCTAATAAACTAACCCCCTATATTCTGTGGAAATAGTTGAAGCAGAACAACTGCTCTTATAAAAGGGAGGGTAGTCCACAAGGAAAATTTAAGATGTAACGAACACGCACTTACTACCTTTTTTTGAATAAGATACCTCTTTCAGCTGATTTTGACCATCCGGCCAACGACAGCAACACTAACGGACTATTCCAACAGTAAACACATTCCGATTATAGACGGCAACGTGATTATTTGGAGAGTTTTTGACTATTTGAGGCATAAACTTAATATTGTATTCTGAGATCGCAGATGGAACTGGAAGACTCACCAAAAACTTTTCTTTATCACACATGGTTAAAGTACTAAATTCCGATACAATGCGGATAAAGACCTTTTAACAACTTTAGAAGTTCACCACAGACATGCAAGGAGCATCAATGTGATAGGAACAACTCTTAAAATAATTGCTGGAACGCCAGACTTTAATGACTTCGAGGGACTAAAATTTAAAGAACAAGAAATCACAAACGCTATGAACAGACAAATATCAATAAACACAAAAACTCAGGACCAAATTAATAAATTGATAGAAGGAGTCAACAAAATTATTTCAATGACAAATCCTAAATCCTTATTTTCCCTGTTTAACACACTGTTGTTCCACACTACACCTCGCTGACAACAATGTTGCAGATTGCGGAGCAAAAGGTGGGCAATTGGAAATTTTAGTGCATTTTGTCAAGAACTATCGTAAACAACATGGCTCGACAGCTTTATTCAGGCATCCAAGCCGTTGCGGCACACGACCCAGTCGCCTTGAATCTTTGCTAATTATTGATGACGGTGCCATTATTCTTAACGAGAACACAGCTGTAATCAACAACACCCAGAGTTCTACAACCACAGTTTGCGGCACATTTCTAATTACCTTTGGGGACGAAGTTACCATTAACAGAAATCAGAAAGGTATTATAATGAAAAACCTGCGACAGCCTTAATAGCGATTCTCAATATCACGGCTCATCAAGACATACTATCTTCCTTCTCTGCAAAGAGTAAGCATAGAAAATCTACAGCATATCAACGACGTAGAGGCAAAGACACTGATAGGTCCTGCAATTTCGGGGCTAGGAACTTCAATCTTATTTTTTGGTCTTTTCATTGTTCTAAAATTGCGCCAGAAAGGAGTGGTACAGAACATCGACATTGAAGCTGTCATCGAGAGCTACAAGAGGTTCGAGGACGGCCCTCACTTAAGTGTGGGAGGAGTTGAAGCTGAGACGCAATGGTTGTTTACGTGCACTGCAACAGATGAGTGCTCTGCAATACACCACACGAGTAGCAACCAAACGTACTTTCGTTAATTTATATATATATATATATATATATATATATATATATATATATATATATATATATATATATATATATATATATATTCGTTACATCTTAAATTTTCCTTGTGGACTACCCTCCCTTTTATAAGAGCAGTTGTTCTGCTTCAACTATTTCCACAGAATATAGGGGGTTAGTTTATTAGCTAACCCTTTATTGTTCCTTACTGTCACTCTGTCTCCAACATTAAATGATCTGTTCTGTCGAGAGGTACTGTTTCTTTATAACGATGTCAGTTGAGCGTTAGCTAATCTTTCTTGTACCTTATCTTTACCATCTTCCGATGAAAAGTGAATTATGTCTATCGGTCTTTGGTTTGTCACTGAGTGTATGGTTCGGTTATATTTCACTGTTGCAAGTAGGATAAGATCAACCGTACTCCGTTTTTTTTTTCTAATTTGAGGCATCTTGAGATCTCTGAAAGGGTACTGTGAAAGCGTTCAATTCGCGCATTTGAAGTACTATGAAGTAGGGGTGTGTAGGAATTGGTCTCGTAATAGGGATCCTATTGTCTCGGACTTTAATGAAGATTCATTGTCGCAGTAGACATTCTTCGTATGAGGAAAGAAATTCATCAATTGCAATATTGGACCTTTTAGCTCAGTTATGGTTCGTGAAGGTATAGTCTGTACTATAGCGAACTTTGAAAATTTATCCACACAGGTTAGAAAGTATTTTCTATCCGTGGAAAATATATCGATATGCAGCATCTCACCAACATAAGAGGGTAACTCTACAGTTTGCCACAACATCGTTTGCTATCCTAACCATGTTTGGAAAGTAATAGCCGGAGAAAATTTGTTTAACGATTTCCTGTGCTGTTCTATGAGGACGATTATGTTCAGTAACTAATATCTCTCTTTGTTCATTGTATCAAAAATATCTTGAACCATATTCTGCAATTCCAAAATTTTGTTCCTGGAAAAAAACTTACCAATTCGTGCTGGATGCACGCAAGAGTAGGTAGATCGCAATGAATGGCGTTTACAACATTTGGGCTGACTACAAACTTCACATCATTGACTAGAGTGTTCTTGTCAGTGAAGTCAATCATATGAGGGACTTTCTCCGAACAAATGATTAACTTTCTGGTTTGGAGAATGTTTGCCACGTGGAGTATAATCTGACTCTTGAAACAGTTGACGGGATTGTCAGTTACGTCAATCGTATGAGTCAAAGATATCTCACTGTGTACTGTCGCTACATCTGACGAGATATCATCTCCCAATGCATATAAGCTCTGAGAGTCTGGGTTCACGGCGTCGTGTGAATTTACTTCCAAACTATGTATGGCATGTCTTGAGAGGGGGTCTGCCATATAACTTTCTTTTCCAGGTTTGTGGAAAATGTTGGCGTTATGTTCATCAACAAAGGCCATCCAACGTTTGATCTTGGCGTTTGGGTTTTTGTCTGAGACCGCAAACGTAAAGGGTTGGTGGTCCGTAAAGATGTTCAAATTTCTAACACCATAAAGGTAATTTCTCAATTTTCCTAAAGCCCAAACAATAGCTAATAATTAACGCTCATTAGTCGCATAATTTAGTTCCCTTTTGGTCAATGATCTGGAAATCATTGTTATAGGCCTACCACCTTAAGACAACACTGCCCCTTTCAACTTTTGGAAAACTTGGATTTGATTTTCATCCAATTTTCCTAAAGCCCAAAGAATAGCTAATAATTAACGCTCATTAGTCGCATAATTTAGTTCCCTTGTGGTCAATGATCTGGAAATCATTGTTATAGGGCTACCACCTTAAGACAACACTGCCCCTTTCAACTTTTGGAAAGCTTGGAGTTGATTTTCATCCAAATTAATCTTAATTTTCCTTAATTGAGAGGTACTAACCTTCCCATTCTCCTCTTTTAAAATGTTATACAGAGGTTTTGCTATTGAAGCGATGTCCTTAATAAAACATGACCTGACCTAGAAATGACCTAACATTATAAAGTGTAGTGGGCTGCTCGTAATTGCGAACGGTATTACGGTACGGTACGGTATTTTGATGTACGGTATTTTGATGATTTTAGCTACATTATTCACCGTTTATTTCAAGTTTTGAATTTGAATAGCTTTTGACAAACAATGCCTATGTAGGTGCAGACCCTGATAAAACGGCTATATTCGGTATTTTTAAGATGTTAGCAGAATTTTTGGCAAATGTTATCTTTTTCGAAAATTTCCAATTTCCATATTATAGGAGTATATTAACTTTGTCATTCCGTTTGTAACTCCTCGAAATATTCATGCCAGATTCAAGAAACTATATATATTCTTGATCGATTTAGCCATGCCGTCTGTCTGCCTGTCTGTCTGTCCGTCTGCTGTTGTAATCACGCTATCCTTCGAACGAATTGAGATAGAAGGCTAAAATTTTGCTCACGTGCTTATTTTACAGTAGGCAGGTTAAGTTCGTAAATGGGCCATGCAGGTCCACGTTTTCATAAAGCTCCCATATATAAGTACCTCCCGATATTCGGTATTTTGATGATTTTAGCGACATTATTTACTAGAATTGTTTCAAATTTGGAATTTGAAATTCGTAACAGATGCTAGCATAAAACAGAAAATGGGCCATGTGGGTTCACGTCTTCCTATAGCCCCCATATAACGGAACCCCCGATATTCGGTATTTAGATGATTTTAGCGACGTTATTCACAGGAATTGTTTCAAATTTGGAATTTGAAATTCGTAACAGATACTAGCATAAAACAGAAAATGGGCCATGTGGGTTCACGTCTTCGTATAGCCCCCATATAACGGTATCTCCCGATACTCGGCATTTTGATGATTTTAGTGATATTATTTACCGGAATTGTTTCAAATTTGGTATTTGAAATTCGTAACAGATACTACAGCATAAAACACAAAATGGGCCATGTAGGTCGACGTCTTCGTATAGCCCCCATATAACGGAACCCCCGATATTCGGTATTTTGATGATTTTAGCGACGTTATTCACAGGAATTGTTTCCAATTTGGTATTTGAGATTCGTAATGGTTACTACAGCCTATGACAGAAAAGTGTCTGTGCAAGTCCACGTCTTCGTATAGCCCCCATATAACGGTACCTCCCAAACTTCTGTATTTTGATGATTTTGGCGTCATTATTTAACGGAATTACGTATTTAGAGTTCGTAATGGAAACTACAGTCTGTGACAGAAAATTGTCTATGTAGGTACAGGTCTTCGTATAGGCCCCATATATCAGTTCCTCCCTTATTCGCTAGGTACAATACCCACCGAAATTTTTTGAGATGTCGTATTTGACGTTCGTAATGGATGCTATAGCCTGTGACAGAAAATTGTCTATGCTGGTCTAGGTCGTCGCACAGCTCCGATATAACGGTACCTCCCTATATACTATATTTTGATGATTTTAACTACATTATTCACCGTTTATTTCGCGTTTCGAATGTGAATATGATAATGGCTTATGATAAACAAGGCCTATGTAGGTCCACGTCGTATAGACCCTAAAATAACGGCTATATTCGGTATTTTTTAAATTTTATTAGAATTTTTAAGGGCTTTATTTTTTGAAAATTCCAAATTTGTTCCAGATGGTAGAGGGTATTCCAAGTTCGGCCCGGCCGAACTTACTGCTTTTTAACTTTTTTTTTGAGAATAATGTTCGATCTTTTTATACCCTCCACCATACATAGTATGGAGGGTGTATTAAATTCGTCATTTTGTTTGTAACTCATCGAAATAATCATTTTAGACCCAACAAAGTATATATATTCTTGATCAGCGTAAAATTCTAAGACCATTTAGCCCTGTCCGTCCGTTGCAATCACGCTTCAGTCTAAAGGAATTAAGATAGAAAGCTAAAATTTTGCACAGATCTTTCTTTTGTCTGGAGGCAGTTCAAGTTCGAAGATGGGCTATATCGGTCCGCGATATCGTATAGCCCCATATAACGGTACCACCCGATTTTCCTTATATCGAAGATTTTAGCCGCATTTTTCAACGAAATTGTCTGAAATTCTACACAAAGAGTTCTTTGTGAGCACTTTATCCCCTGAAAGGGAATTGTCTATATAGGTCCACAATATCGTATAAACCCCTATACAACGGTACGCGATATTCGGTACATTGACGATTTTAGCCACATTTTCCAATAGTATTGTCTAAAAATCCACACAAGGAGTTCTTTGTGAGTACTTTATATGTGAGTACGATATCGTAAAGCCCCCATATAACAGTTCCCCACGATATTCGGTATTTTCTTGAGTTTAGCCACATTTTTCAACGGAATTGTCTGAAATTCTACACAAAGAGTTCCTTGTGAGTGCTTTACCCCAAAACATAGATTTGTCTGTATAGATCCACAATATCGTATATCCCCCCATATGTAGGCAACATCCGATTTTAGGTACTTTAAAGATTTTAACAGAATATTTAATGGATTTTATATTGTTTTTAATTTTCTAATTCGTTCCAAATGGAGGAGGGTACAGCTTTTTTACTTGTTTTTAAATATTATGAAGTTTTTTAAAAATGAATTGTTTTTTTTAATGTTCGATTCCGCTGACATGTTTGGAATACTTTTATGCCATAATTCCGTTTCAAATATTTTGAAACTTTGTTGTATTGCATTTTCTCATATTTTTATGCCCTCCACCATAGTGTGGAGGTGATGGGACACCATCGATTAATTATTTATCGAGGTCGATGAGGTCCATTTCGATGTCATCATCCAACGGGTTGGGCAGATTCCCAACATGCCAGGCCCCTTGCACTGGTGCAACTGATAATGCAGTCGCCATTCTCTCCAGCACATTTAAAACTTTATCCAATTGTGCTGGTTGTTGTTAAGTTTCCGGAACTCGCTCATTTTGATCCGTTGTTGTTGTTGTTGTTGTAGCAGTTTTACACGTTCTGTTGTCTTTTTTTTCGACTAATCCGGTTCTTCCTCAATGTCCAGGTTTAGGAATTCTGCTACCTTTATGGGCTGTAGCCATAGTTCCTCTGGACGGAGTTGGGTAGGCTTGGCAGGACAATTAAACAAATGCAGCGTGTTGTGCGGGCCTGTATCGCACGCTGGGACAGGCGTTCCGCACATCCTCATCAATTCGTGCCCAATACGAATTGAGACGGCTGCACCATCCTGAACGTAGTTGGGCCAAAACTATCCTGGTTTGCCTAGGCAGCCGACGTTCTTCAGCTGCAATTGATGAGGGGTGGACTCCGAGTATGGCATTCATACTGTAATTATTAACTACCTCTGCGACTGCATCAGTATGAATGCTATTCAGACCCGCTTGATAGGCTTCATGATCTAGGGGCTCTCTCTTATATCGCTGGACCTCTCTCTCTAGATCATGTCCTTCCTTCCTGAACGCCTGGATGGGGGAGTTCTATCCACCATATGGTGGTTAGGGTGACTCCCACGATAACACCCACGCAGGTACTGCAACGAAAGCATATGATTATGCTGACGTAAGGAAAAAACCTTCGCCTCCTCATGTAAATGGTCCTCATGTAAATGGTCCACCCTGTTGCAGTTCTCAGGGCGTCATTCTGGCAGGTCTGAATACTTTTCCACTGCGTTACACTTCTATTCGCCGACCACACTGGAGCCGCATAGCTAACCACAGACCGACCTATCGCCTTATAAGAGGTCAACAAGGTTTCCTTATCCGCACCCCAAGTGCTGCCGGCTAGCGCCTTGAGGACCTTGTTCCTACTTTACTTTTTATCGCAAATAGCTGTGGCTTACGCGGAAGACTTGAACATGCTATCGAATGTGAACCCAAGGGTAGGTGGTGGTCGGAATTATGTGCCCCTCGATCTGCACATTCAGCTGTGTTCTCATCTCCGCAGTCCATGTTGTAAATATTGTGGCCGTCGATTTAGTGGCGGATATTTTCATATTCCTCGCATGGAGGAAGGCGGCAAGCTCCGCGAGATAGTTATTCACCTTGACACATATGTCATCACCTACAGGACCCGACGCCATGATCGTACAATCATCCGCATAAGTTTCGATCTCGATGCCGTCTGGAGGGCGCGGAATTCAGAAAAGGTAGAGGTTAAACAGTTCCGGAGATATCACCCCACCTTGGGGAACTCCCTGTTTCACTCTACGAGACTTGGACTTCTTATTTCGGAATTCCACGTACGACTGGCGTCCACACATATAGTTGACTATCCAACGTTTCAAACTTGGCCGGAGGGTAGTGTTCTCAACGTTATCGTTGGTCTTACTTCGGGTATTCGATCAGCAGGTATATAGCGAGCGGCTGCAGCTTTGATGATGTCCCGGAAAATCCTTTCAGCTACCCGAACATCAGAAGGATTGGGCAGTTCTCTGAAGCGAAGGTTGGTGAATTCTCTGAACTCAGGCCAGTGGGCTTTCCCATGGTTAAGGAAAGTGCGGCGTTCAGAGGTTATGAAATCGGGCGATCTGCTGATGGAGACGATTATCGGAAGATGGTCTGAGCCAAGAGAAATGACGGGTTGCCAAGTCACGTCATTTATCAGACCGGGTGACACAATGGTTAAATCTGGCGAACGGTGACACTCTCCTCTTATTCGGGTGGGGAATCCTCGTTTACCGTGCAAAATGTAGAGCAGTCAATCTGTTCTGCCAACGCTGATCCTCTCCGGTCATTACCTAGGACGGAATGCCACAACTCATGGTGGGCATTGAAGTCCCCTAGTACCAGGCGGTTTTGCCTTCCAAAAGTGGGCTTATATTAGGCAAGTAACGCGGTTCACAGCTATTAACCGGCGGGATATACACATTAAGCACCTCTACCTCGGCAGTACCCCATTGACTGCTACCCCCATACACTCCATGTATGGGTCAGTAGAGACTAGCTCAAGCGAGATAGGTCTGTATTGAACAAAATGGTGTAACAGGAACGCTTATCACCCACCTCCAGTTCTGGTGCGATCTTTCCTCAATACGTTGTAACCATTGCAACGTTGTAAGCTACAATTTTCATTGAGCTTGGTTTCCTGCACCGCTGCGATCTTAATTTTCCTCCGATTCATAAAATCCACTATCTCATCAATTTTACCTCGGAGTCCGTTGCAATTGAACTGCAAGAACGATGCATTGTCCGGAATTGGAACAGCAACATGTGGCGTTAAGTGCTGCGGTAAAGGTTGCTATTCTGGAGACTGCGGGGGAGTTCCATACTCCGACGACGACTCGGAAGTTGACGACGAGGTCGTGGACTCACTGGGGACTACGTTGGTGCAGCACGAAGCAACTTAGTCCCTATCGCTATAGTCTCGCAACCGGGTTAAACCGGAACAATTTCTAAAATGCACCCATCCTCTGCATCCATTACATCGCACCGAGACTGATCTATGGTGGATAGTGTTTTGGCAAACCGTACAGAACCATGGTCCGGGGTTTTCCTCAAGCCCGGCACGGACCAAAAGAATCCGGAGCAAGCATTCCGGGATGTGCTGCTCCCAAAACAGAAAAATAAACAAACACGAACATGTATACACTGGGTTGGCAGCCGCTGGCCGAAACTGGAGTGTTGTTGTTTCGGGTCAATCCGGTGTCGTAGAACCCGCTGCCGTGGGATTGTTTTGATCCGTTAATTGTTCCTGGTTGTTATTTTTCTTTACTAGATAGTTGTGGTTTGGCGTGATGGTTTTTGTTGGCTCTATCTTGTTTTCCCCAATTTTGCTGCTTTTTTTTTCCCGTTCCTGAATTATACTGGCTTGTTTTTTCAGATCTCTTGCCTTCTTCTTCTGAAGTTTTTTGGCTTCCTGTTGAAGTCTTTTTGCTTCTTGCTGCTTAGATGTTGGTTTTCTTACATCCTCCGGTGCATATGGTGTTTGAAGATCACTAAGTAATTGTTGTTGTTGTCGGCGTTGTGCCTCCCTTTGATTAGCATATGGGTGAAATCTGGTCGCCGGTAAGTTTCCTATAATAAGATTATTACCATTTTCCATTTTCGTTGGTTGCGGCGAATGGTGAAGCATGGTGTTGTGCCGAGCACCACACAGTCTACAATTGCCTGACCATAAGCAATTGCGGACAAAATGATTTTGCTCAAGCAATTAATGCAGTACTTTTGGAAAGCACTACGCCTTCCCTCTGCTCTACAGACATCATCTTGAAGGCTGCACAAAATCTTAAGGGATGCATGCCAAAGCACACCCTGCATTGTTCCATGTGGCCATATTCATGATTGTAACTGCAATTGATGTAAAGAAAAAAACAATACAGACGAAAAGGGTGCCATTTAAGGTATGGCATAATAGTCACAGTTTTATCTTTTCGAAACACATACACTACTTTCTACTAACAACCACTGACTGGAAGTACACATAATTTAGCAATTGGACGGGATATGATACCTGTGGTAATTTTTACATCAACTACTCTTACGTGGCCATCATGCCCTTAATATACTTTTAAAACTCGTCCCATCTTCCAGTCATTCGGTTCAAAAAGTTCATCTTTTATCAACACCACTGCCACTTATACCGCTAATGCAGTTCCTGTTTTTTCTGTTTTCCATCTCTTGCTAAACGTGTGATGAAGAGATTTAACTTTTTCCCATCGATTTATGAGAGATAAATCTTCTGTTGGCATTTCTGGAGCAAATATTAGTGACCCACCTCTCAGAAAGTGCGCTGGTGTTAAATCCTCCAAATCCTCTGGATCTTCAGATAATGTTGTTCAAGGTCTCGTGTTTAAAACACTTTCAATTCTAACTAAAATCGTTAAAAATTCCTCAAAATTGAATTTTCTATCTTTCATTACCTTTTGGAAATGAGATTTAAAATTTTTAACACCTGCTTCCCATAATCCTCCCATATGTGGAGCACTGGGAGGGATAAATTTCCATTCGAAGACATTAACTATATACTTTTCTCACACTTCTTTAGAGCATTTTTTCAGAAATTCTTGGTATTCTCTCATAAGTATACTATTTGCCCCTACAAAATTTGTTCCATTATCAGACATTAAACATCTGGGTAAGCCTCGTCTAACTATGAATCTAGCAAAATTAGCAAGAAAAGCTTCACTTGATAATGTTGAACAAGCTTGCAGATGAACCGCCTTCGTCGAAAAGCATACAAATATACAAACATACGACTTTTGATAAGGGGAATTTCTTCAAGAGCCTGCCTTAATCTGAAATGGGCCTGCGAAATCTGCTCCCACATATGTAAAGGGAAGAGTGAAAAATGCAAATGCAAAAAATGCATCACAAAAGACATGTATTTAAATTGTGCCCTCTATGCAAAAATTAATCCATCTTGGGATTTGTATTGAATCAATTTTTGAAAATTGATTCACAAAATTTTTCCATTTATTCAATGTGGATGATGACACTTTATCATCCCACTTAATGCTTTCTAACCAAAGGACTTGCAACAAAATTTTAGCCTGTACAATTGAAGGCGTTAACCACCCTGCTGGGTCAAATAGTTTCGAAACTGTTGACAAGATTTTCCTTTTAGTTATTTGGCCAGTCACCTCTAGTGACTTCATACTATAAGAAAATGTGTCGTTAATGGCATTCCACCGAATGCCTAATGTTTTAGTTGAACTCATATCTTTAATTCTCAAAAATTCTTCATTCAACAAATCCTCTGATTGGACGTTTGAAAGCAAACTCGGGTGATTTGCCGTTATCTTTTTCAACGGCAATCCTGCCAAATGCAATGTATTATTTAGTTGTTTTTGCGCCTCTAGCGCTAAAGCAATAGTACGACCTCCAGTCAAAACATCATCAACATATAGCTCGTTTTTTATCATTTTAGACGCAATTGGACTTTTTTCTCTTGACTCTTCTGTCAATTGCAACAATGTGCGAATCGCCAAATAAGGAGCCCAGTTTACACCAATTTTGCTTCCATATGATCATATTGATTCCTTGCTTTAAATCTGGACGAATCTAAATATACTTTTTTAGGAAATTCATCTTTAAATGTTAATCTTACAACGAACTTTCCATCGGTAGGACGGTAAGTCGTATTAGCGTAAAATTCCTCACAATAGTTGTCCGATTCTGTAGCAATTGGAACGTTATTGACTTCTTCTTGTTCCCAGAATTTCTTTAATGCGGAACTAATGTCATCTTCGCTATGTTCTTCTACTTCCACTGAAGCTAAACATATTTCATTTGCTTTTATTGGCCCATAGATGTAACAACCATAAATTGAATTTTGAGCAATCATGGTTCCCAATATGTTCTTCTTAACACCTTCCAATATTATTTGTGGGATAACATCGCTCCCAATTACAATGTCTACTTGGGCAGAAATCATAAACCCTGGGTCTGCTAATTTTAATTCTTTATACTTCCTAAGTCAGAAACTGATATTGATTGTGTCGGCAGCAAACTCGTTAAATTTTGAACAATTAATGCTTCAGTTTCAATTTCGTTGTTGATTGTGTCTGAACACTGCTTCAGGATACATTTTTTATTGGAGTTTGCAACGACTGTTCCACTCAGACCACTTATTTTAAAATTTGCCTTTTCTGTGCAAAGTCCGATTCTTTTTACAATTTTCTGGGTTATAAATGTTCGCTTATATGCAGAGTCAATGAGTGCTCTAAAAGTTCCCCAGCATGTTTAACTTTTACTAATGCTGTTGGCAACATAATGTCATCATGACACGGAGACATGCGTTTCCACATTGGAAGCTTGAACTATCGAACTAGATGAACAAGGCATTTCATCAACAGTATTGTCAGTGGTCACAAGAGTATTGTTTGCCATTTGCTGAACGGACAGGTGCTTGTTAACCCTCGTTACATTTCTTGGTTGTATAGATCTCTCTTGCACATTACTTTGTAGGTGCAATTTAGTTTGATGTTTCTTTTTGCAAAAAATACACCTATGCACACTCACGCATTCCTGCGAAATACTTCCACTTGTTAGTCTCTTGCGAACTCTATTCTCTGATTAACAGTCATATTATTAAATCTCATACAATTTTTCAAAATATGGTTCTTATAACACATGACACATCTATTTGATAGTGTCGAATGAGTATTTTGATGCGATATATAATCATTGCTAAATGAAGTTGAAGCTGTTTGACTTCTGAGACCATCTATTCGCTCTAGAACCCGATGTCTGTTCTTAAGAAAATCTTCCATTTGCGACCATTTGGGTAGCTCTGAAAGTGATTCGAGCGATTGTTCCCATAGGGTCAGTGTATCAACCGGAAGTTTAGTTCAACATAAATATATTAAAATTGGATCCCATTGATCCACCTTTACATTATGAGCACTCAATATAGCCAAGCAGTCACTAACTGTCGATTGAATTCTTTTAATATCTTTGCTAGATTCAACCGTTGCTGCAGAAAGATTGAATAATATCTTCAGTTGGTTATCAACTAGTACCCTAACATATTTGTATCTCACCGATAATGCTTCCCATGCTAACGAAAAATTTTGATCAGATAAAGGGTACCGATCTACAATTCTACCAGCCTCACCTTTAGTTTTATTACGCAAATGATAAAGCTTTTGCGCTGATATGAGTCTGGGATGATTTCCATAAATAGCCGTTAACATATCTCTAAATGTTGGCCATTCTTCATAACTTATACAGAAGTCTTGAGTGTCACAAGGTGGCACTTTAATACAAATCTCAGACATATCAAACTTTGTACCCGGATGATAATATATTTCTCAATAAATATTTAATATATAAATTTTTTTTTGAAAATTCATTAATATGTTATAAATTTTGTTTTTAATTAAATATTTTTTTAATATATTATTTTCATTGTATTTATTCTTGTATTTTATTGTTATACCCTCCACCATACATAGTATGGAGGGTATGTTAAGTTCGTCATTCCGTTTGTAATTCATCGAAATAATCATTTTAGACCCAACAAAGTATATATATTTGAATGAGAAGAGAAGAGGAAGAACCTTCGTCTCCTCATGTAAGTGGTCCACAGGCGTCATGAGGAGGCACCCTGTTGCAGTTCTCAGGGCGGCATTCTGGCAGGTCTGAATACATTTCCACTGCGTTGCACTTGTATTCGCCGACCACACTGGAGCCGCATAGCAAACCACAGACCGACCTATCGCTTTATAAGAGGTCAACAAGGTTTCCTTATCCGCACCCCAAGTGCTGCCGGATAGCGCCTTGAGGACCTTGTTCCTACTTTTCATTTTATCGCAAATAGCTGTGGCTTGCGCGGAAGACTTGAACATGCTATCGAATGTGACCCCAAGAATTTTGGGGTAGTTGGTGGTCGGAATTACATGCCCCTCGACCTGCACATTCAGCTGTGTTCTCATCTCCGCAGTCCATGTGGTAAATAGTGTGGCCGTCGATTTAGTGGCGGATATTTTCATATTCCTCGCGTGGAAGAAGGCGGAAAGCTCCGCGAGATAATTATTCACCCTGACACATATGTCATCAACTACAGGACCCGACGCCATGATCGTACAATCATCCGCATAAGTTACGATCTCGATGTCGTCTGGAGGGCGCGGAATTCCGGAAAGGTAGAGGTTAAACAGTTCCGGAGATATCACCCCACCTTGGGGAACTCCCTGTTTCACTCTACGAGGCTTGGACTTCTTATTCCGGAATTCCACGTACGACTGGCGTCCACACATATAGTTGACTATCCAACGTTTCAAACTTGGCCGGAGGGTAGTGTTCTCAACGTCCTCGAACAGCGTGGCATGGTTGACCGTATCAAAGGCCTTTGATAGGTCGAGAGCCACCACTACTGTTCTGTGGCACGGCCTGTTCTGGTTGAGTCCTCGACTGATATGTGTGGATATGGCGTGCAATGCTGTTGTAGTGCTATATAGTGGACGGAAACCGTGTTGATGGTTAGCAACTGAATAGCTTCCTCTGATACTGGGGAGGAGTAAGGCCTCGAGAGTCTTTGCTACTGGCGACAAAAGCGAAATTGGCCTGTATGATTCGCCTTTGCTGGCAAGTTAAGGACTTTGGTTAAATACTCAACTCCCGGCGTATCCAGTTGCTTCAACATTACCATTGATATTCCGTCCGGGCCCAACGCTTTAGATGACTTAGCGTTTCGGATGACATTCGCAACATCACCCATCGTAAACTGTGGAGGTACATCCTCGGCGGGAAGAGCTCTTATACGACGTAGTACTCTTCGCCTCGCCCTATCACTCTCGGGGTGCTCGACAAATTGGCGGTTAAAACAGCCAGCGCACCTCTTCGGATCAGTCACAGTTACGTCGTTAAATGTGACTGCTGTCCTATCATCCTTTTTCCCAGGGTTCGAGAGTGACTTTACCGTTACCCACAGTTTACTCAAATCGGTTCCGATGTTGCAACACTTCAGATGGTCTAGCCACTTTTTCCGCTTATGTTCCTGTACCAACCGGTTGACTTCCACTGTCAGTTCCCTGACTCTGGGATCAGTAGGGTTGGTACGTCGGAGCTCATCACGCTCATTCGCTAATCCCGCTGCCTCTGCTGGGAAATTTGGTCTTACTTCGGGTATTCGACCAGCAGGTATATAGCGAGCGGCTGCAGCTTTGATGATGACCCGGAAAATCCTTTCAGCTACCCGAACATCAGAAGGATTGGGCAGTTCTCTGAAGCGAAGGTTGGTGAACTCTCTGAACTCGGGCCAGTGGGCTTTCCCATGGTTAAGGAAAGTGCGGCGTTCAGAGATTATGAAATCGGGCGATCTGCTGATGGAGACGATTATCGGGAGATGGTCTGAGCCAAGAGAAATGACGGGTTGCCAAGTCACGTCATTTATCAGACCGGGTGACACGATGGTTAAGTCTGGCGAACTGTGACACTCTCCTCTTATTCGGGTGGGGGCATCCTCGTTTACCGTGCAAAATGTAGAGCAGTCAATCTGCTCTGCCAACGCTGATCCCCTCTGGTCATTACCTAGGACGGAATGCCACAACTCATGGTGGGCATTGAAGTCCCCTAGTACCAGGCGGTTATTGCCTTCCAAAAGTGGGCTTATATTAGGCAAGTAACGCGGTTCACAGCTATTAACCGGCGGGATATACACATTAAGCACCTCTACCTCGGCAGTACCACACTTGACTGCTACCCCCATACACTCCATGTACGGGTCACTAGAGACTAGCTCAAGCGAGATAGGTCTGTATTGAACAGAATGGTGTATCAGGAACGCTAATCGCCCACCTCCACTTCTGGTGCGATCTTTCCTCAATACGTTGTAACCATTGCAACGTTGTAAGCTACAATTTTCATTGAGCTTGGTTTCCTGCACCGCTGCGATCTTGATATTCCTCCGATTCATAAAATCCACTATCTCATCAATTTTACCTCGGAGTCCGTTGCAATTGAACTGCAAGAACGATGCATTGTCCGGAATTGGAACAGCAACATGTGGCGTTAAGTGCTGCGGTAAAGGTTGCTGTTCTGGAGACTGCGGGGGAGTTCCATACTCCGACGACGACTCGGAAGTTGACGTCGTGGACTCACTGGGGACTACGTTGGTGCAGCACGAAGCAACATAGTCCCTATCGCTATAGTCTCGCAACCGGGTCAAACCGGAACAATTTCTAAAATGCACCCATCCTCTGCATCCATTACATCGCACCGAGACTGATCTATGGTGGATGGTGTTTTGGCAAACCGTACAGAACCATGGTCCGGGGTTTTCCTCAAGCCCGGCACGGACCAAAAGAATCCGGAGCAAGCATTCCGGGATGTGCTGCTCCCAAAACAGAAAAATAAACAAACACGAACATGTATACACTGGGTTGGCAGCCGCTGGCCGAAACTGGAGTGTTGTTGTTTCGGGTCAATCCGGTGTCGTAGAACCCGCTGCCGTGGGATTGTTTTGATCCGTTAATTGTTCCTGGTTGTTATTTTTCTTTACTAGATAGTTGTGGTTTGGCGTGATGGTTTTTGTTGGCTCTATCTTGTTTTCCCCAATTTTGCTGCTTTTTTTTCCCGTTCCTGAATTATACTGGCTTGTTTTTTCAGATCTCTTGCCTTCTTCTTCTGAAGTTTTTTGGCTTCCTGTTGAAGTCTTTTTGCTTCTTGCTGCTTAGATGTTGGTTTTCTTACATCCTCCGGTGCATATGGTGTTTGAAGATCACTAAGTAATTGTTGTTGTTGTCGGCGTTGTGCCTCCCTTTGATTAGCATATGGGTGAAATCTGGTCGCCGGTAAGTTTCCTATAATAAGATTATTACCATTTTCCATTTTCGTTGGTTGCGGCGAATGGTGAAGCATGGTGTTGTGCCGAGCACCACACAGTCTACAATTGCCTGACCATAAGCAATTGCGGACAAAATGATTTTGCTCAAGCAATTAATGCAGTACTTTTGGAAAGCACTACGCCTTCCCTCTGCTCTACAGACATCATCTTGAAGGCTGCACAAAATCTTAAGGGATGCATGCCAAAGCACACCCTGCATTGTTCCATGTGGCCATATTCATGATTGTAACTGCAATTGATGTAAAGAAAAAAACAATACAGACGAAAAGGGTACCATTTAAGGTATGGCATAATAGTCACAGTTTTATCTTTTCGAAACACATACACTACTTTCTACTAACAACCACTGACTGGAAGTACACATAATTTAGCAATTGGACGGGATATGATACCTCTGGTAATTTTTACATCAACTACTCTTACGTGGTCATCATGCCCTTAATATACTTTTAAAACTCGTCCCATCTTCCAGTCATTCGGTTCAAAAAGTTCATCTTTTATCAACACCACTGCCACTTATACCGCTAATGCAGTTCCTGTTTTTTCTGTTTTCCATCTCTTGCTAAACGTGTGATGAAGAGATTTAACTTTTTCCCATCGATTTATGAGAGATAAATCTTCTGTTGGCATTTCTGGAGCAAATATTAGTGACCCACCTCTCAGAAAGTGCGCTGGTGTTAAATCCTCCAAATCCTCTGGATCTTCAGATAATGTTGTTCAAGGTCTCGTGTTTAAAACACTTTCAATTCTAACTAAAATCGTTAAAAATTCCTCAAAATTGAATTTTCTATCTTACATTACCTTTTGGAAATGAGATTTAAAATTTTTAACACCTGCTTCCCATAATCCTCCCATATGTGGAGCACTGGGAGGGATAAATTTCCATTCGAAGACATTAACTATATACTTTTCTCACACTTCTTTAGAGCATTTTTTCAGAAATTCTTGGTATTCTCTCATAAGTATACTATTTGCCACTACAAAATTTGTTCCATTATCAGACATTAAACATCTGGGTAAGCCTCGTCTAACTATGAATCTAGCAAAATTAGCAAGAAAAGCTTCTCTTGATAATGTTGAACAAGCTTGCAGATGAACCGCCTTCGTCGAAAAGCATACAAATATACAAACATACGACTTTTGATAAGGGGAATTTCTTCAAGAGCCTGCCTTAATCTGAAATGGGCCTGCGAAATCTGCTCCCACATATGTAAAGGGAAGAGTGAAAAATGCAAATGCAAAAAATGCATCACAAAAGACATGTATTTAAATTGTGCCCTCTATGCAAAAATTAATCCATCTTGGGATTTGTATTGAATCAATTTTTGAAAATTGATTCACAAAATTTTTCCATTTATTCAATGTGGATGATGACACTTTATCATCCCACTTAATGCTTTCTAACCAAAGGACTTGCAACAAAATTTTAGCCTGTACGATTAAAGGCGTTAACCACCCTGCTGGGTCAAATAGTTTCGAAACTGTTGACAAGATTTTCCTTTTAGTTATTTGGCCAGTCACCTCTAGTGACTTCATACTATAAGAAAATGTGTCGTTAATGGCATTCCACCGAATGCCTAATGTTTTAGTTGAACTCATATCTTTAATTCTCAAAAATTCTTCATTCAACAAATCCTCTGATTGGACGTTTGAAAGCAAACTCGGGTGATTTGCCGTTATCTTTTTCAACGGCAATCCTGCCGAATGCAATGTATTATTTAGTTGTTTTTGCGCCTCTAGCGCTAAAGCAATAGTACGACCTCCAGTCAAAACATCATCAACATATAGCTCGTTTTTTATCATTTTAGACGCAATTGGACTTTTTTCTCTTGACTCTTCTGTCAATTGCAACAATGTGCGAATCGCCAAATAAGGAGCCCAGTTTACACCAATTTTGCTTCAATATGATCATATTGATTCCTTGCTTTAAATCTGGACGAATCTAAATATACTTTTTTAGGAAATTCATCTTTAAATGTTAATCTTACAACGAACTTTCCATCGGAAGGACGGTAAGTCGTATTAGCGTAAAATTCCTCACAATAGTTGTCCGATTCTGTAGCAATTGGAACGTTATTGACTTCTTCTTGTTCCCAGAATTTCTTTAATGCGGAACTAATGTCATCTTCGCTATGTTCTTCTACTTCCACTGAAGCTAAACATATTTCATTTGCTTTTATTGGCCCATAGATGTAACAACCATAAATTGAATTTTGAGCAATCATGGTTCCCAATATGTTCTTCTTAACACCTTCCAATATTATTTGTGGGATAACATCGCTCCCAATTACAATGTCTACTTGGGCAGAAATCATAAACCCTGTTTCTGCTAATTTTAATTCTTTATACTTCCTAAGTCAGAAACTGATATTGATTGTGTCGGCAGCAAACTCGTTAAATTTTGAACAATTAATGCTTCAGTTTCAATTTCGTTGTTGATTGTGTCTGAACACTGGTTCAAGATACATTTTTTATTGGAGCTTGCAACGACTGTTCCACTCAGACCACTTATTTTAAAATTTGCCTTTTCTGTGCAAAGTCCGATTCTTTTTACAATTTTCTGGGTTATAAATGTTCGCTTATATGCAGAGTCAATGAGTGCTCTAATAGTAATGCTGTTGGCAACATAATGTCATCATGACACAGAGACATGCGTTTCCACATTGGAAGCTTGAACTATCGAACTAGATGAACAAGGCATTTCATCAACAGTATTGTCAGTGGTCACAAGAGTATTGTTTGCCATTTGCTGAACGGACAGGTGCTTGTTATCCCTCGTTACATTTCTTGGTTGTATAGATCTCTCTTGCACATTACTTTGTAGGTGCAATTTAGTTTGATGTTTCTTTTTGCAAAACATACACCTATGCACACTCACGCATTCCTGCGAAATACTTCCACTTGTTAGTCTCTTGCGAACTCTATTCTCTGATTAACAGTCATATTATTAAATCTCATACAATTTTTCAAAATATGGTTCTTATAACACATGACACATCTATTTGATAGTGTCGAATGAGTATTTTGATGCGATATATAATCATTGCTAAATGAAGTTGAAGCTGTTTGACTTCTGAGACCATCTATTCGCTCTAGAACCCGATGTCTGTTCTTAAGAAAATATTCCATTTGCGACCATTTGGGTAGCTCTGAAAGTGATTCGAGCGATTGTTCCCATAGGGTCAGTGTATCAACCGGAAGTTTAGTTCAACATAAATATATTAAAATTGGATCCCATTGATCCACCTTTACATTATGAGCACTCAATATAGCCAAGCAGTCACTAACTGTCGATTGAATTCTTTTAATATCTTTGCTAGATTCAACCGTTGCTGCAGAAAGATTGAATAATATCTTCAGTTGGTTATCAACTAGTACCCTAACATATTTGTATCTCACCGATAATGCTTCCCATGCTAACGAAAAATTTTGATCAGATAAAGGGTACCGATCTACAATTCTACCAGCCTCACCTTTAGTTTTATTACGCAAATGATAAAGCTTTTGCGCTGATATGAGTCTGGGATGATTTCCATAAATAGCCGTTAACATATCTCTAAATGTTGGCCATTCTTCATAACTTATATAGAAGTCTTGAGTGTCACAAGGTGGCACTTTAATACAAATCTCAGACATATCAAACTTTGTACCCGGAGGATAATATATTTCTCAATAAATATTTAATATATAAATTTTTTTTTGAAAATTCATTAATATGTTATAAATTTTGTTTTTAATTAAATATTTTTTTTAATATATTATTTTCATTGTATTTATTCTTGTATTTTATTGTTATACCCTCCACCATACATAGTATGGAGGGTATGTTAAGTTCGTCATTCCGTTTGTAATTCATCGAAATAATCATTATAGACCCAACAAAGTATATATATTTGAATGAGAAGAGAAGAGGAAGAACCTTCGTCTCCTCATGTAAGTGGTCCACAGGCGTCATGAGGAGGCACCCTGTTGCAGTTCTCAGGGCGGCATTCTGGCAGGTCTGAATACATTTCCACTGCGTTGCACTTGTATTCGCCGACCACACTGGAGCCGCATAGCTAACCACAGACCGACCTATCGCTTTATAAGAGGTCAACAAGGTTTCCTTATCCGCACCCCAAGTGCTGCCGGATAGCGCCTTGAGGACCTTGTTCCTACTTTTCATTTTATCGCAAATAGCTGTGGCTTGCGCGGAAGACTTGAACATGCTATCGAATGTGACCCCAAGAATTTTGGGGTAGTTGGTGGTCGGAATTATATGCCCCTCGACCTGCACATTCAGCAGTCCATGTGGTAAATAGTGTGGCCGTCGATTTAGTGGCGGATATTTTCATATTCCTCGCGTGGAAGAAGGCGGAAAGCTCCGCGAGATAATTATTCACCCTGACACATATGTCATCAACTACAGGACCCGACGCCATGATCGTACAATCATCCGCATAAGTTACGATCTCGATGCCGTCTGGAGGGCGCGGAATTCCGGAAAGGTAGAGGTTAAACAGTTCCGGAGATATCACCCCACCTTGGGGAACTCCCTGTTTCACTCTACGAGGCTTGGACTTCTTATTCCGGAATTCCACGTACGACTGGCGTCCACACACATAGTTGACTATCCAACGTTTCAAACTTGGCCGGAGGGTAGTGTTCTCAACGTCCTCGAACAGCGTGGCATGGTTGACCGTATCAAAGGCCTTTGATAGGTCGAGAGCCACCACTACTGTTCTGTGGCACGGCCTGTTCTGGTTGAGTCCTCGACTGATATGTGTGGATATGGCGTGCAATGCTGTTGTAGTGCTATGTAGTGGACGGAAACCGTGTTGATGGTTAGCAACTGAATAGCTTCCTCTGATACTGGGGAGGAGTAAGGCCTCGAGAGTCTTTGCTACTGGCGACAAAAGCGAAATTGGCCTGTATGATTCGCCTTTGCTGGCATCCTTGCCAGGCTTCAGTAGCGGGACCACCCTGCCCATTTTCCAGGCTTCGGGAACTATGTGGGTGGCTAACGACAAGTTAAGGACTTTGGTTAAATACTCAACTCCCGGCGTATCCAGTTGCTTCAACATTACCATTGATATTCCGTCCGGGCCCAACGCTTTAGATGACTTAGCGTTTCGGATGACATTCGCAACATCACCCATCGTAAACTGTGGAGGTACATCCTCGGCGGGAAGAGCTCTTATACGACGTAGTACTCTTCGCCTCGCCCTATCACTCTCGGGGTGCTCGACAAATTGGCGGTTAAAACAGCCAGCGCACCTCTTCGGATCAGTCACAGTTACGTCGTTAAATGTGACTGCTGTCCTATCATCCTTTTTCCCAGGGTTCGAGAGTGACTTTACCGTTACCCACAGTTTACTCAAATCGGTTCCGATGTTGCAACACTTCAGTTGGTCTAGCCACTTTTTCCGCTTATGTTCCTGTACCAACCGGTTGACTTCCACTGTCAGTTCCCTGACTCTGGGATTAGTAGGGTTGGTACGTCGGAGCTCATCACGCTCATTCGCTAATCCCGCTGCCTCTGCTGGGAAATTTGGTCTTACTTCGGGTATTCGACCAGCAGGTATATAGCGAGCGGCTGCAGCTTTGATGATGTCCCGGAAAATCCTTTCAGCTACCCGAACATCAGAAGGATTGGGCAGTTCTCTGAAGCGAAGGTTGGTGAACTCTCTGAACTCGGGCCAGTGGGCTTTCCCATGGTTAAGGAAAGTGCGGCGTTCAGAGGTTATGAAATCGGGCGATCTGCTGATGGAGACGATTATCGGGAGATGGTCTGAGCCAAGAGAAATGACGGGTTGCCAAGTCACGTCATTTATCAGACCGGGTGACACGATGGTTAAGTCTGGCGAACTGTGACACTCTCCTCTTATTCGGGTGGGGGCATCCTCGTTTACCGTGCAAAATGTGGAGCAGTCAATCTGCTCTGCCAACGCTGATCCCCTCTGGTCATTACCTAGGACGGAATGCCACAACTCATGGTGGGCATTGAAGTCCCCTAGTACCAGGCGGTTATTGCCTTCCAAAAGTGGGCTTATATTAGGCAAGTAACGCGGTTCACAGCTATTAACCGGCGGGATATACACATTAAGCACCTCTACCTCGGCAGTACCACACTTGACTGCTACCCCCATACACTCCATGTACGGGTCACTAGAGACTAGCTCAAGCGAGGTAGGTCTGTATTGAACAGAATGGTGTATCAGGAACGCTAATCGCCCACCTCCACTTCTGGTGCGATCTTTCCTCAATACGTTGTAACCATTGCAACGTTGTAAGCTACAATTTTCATTGAGCTTGGTTTCCTGCACCGCTGCGATCTTGATATTCCTCCGATTCATAAAATTCACTATCTCATCAATTTTATCTCGGAGTCCGTTGCAATTGAACTGCAAGAACGATGCATTGTCCGGAATTGGAACAGCAACATGTGGCGTTAAGTGCTGCGGTAAAGGTTGCTGTTCTGGAGACTGCGGGGGAGTTCCATACTCCGACGACGACTCGGAAGTTGACGACGAGGTCGTGGACTCACTGGGGACTACGTTGGTGCAGCACGAAGCAACATAGTCCCTATCGCTATAGTCTCGCAACCGGGTTAAACCGGAACAATTTCTAAAATGCACCCATCCTCTGCATCCATTACATCGCACCGAGACTGATCTATGGTGGATGGTGTTTTGGCAAACCGTACAGAACCATGGTCCGGGGTTTTCCTCAAGCCCGGCACGGACCAAAAGAATCCGGAGCAAGCATTCCGGGATGTGCTGCTCCCAAAACAGAAAAATAAACAAACACGAACATGTATACACTGGGTTGGCAGCCGCTGGCCGAAACTGGAGTGTTGTTGTTTCGGGTCAATCCGGTGTCGTAGAACCCGCTGCCGTGGGATAGTTTTGATCCGTTAATTGTTCCTGGTTGTTATTTTTCTTTACTAGATAGTTGTGGTTTGGCATGATGGTTTTTGTTGGCTCTATCTTGTTTTCCCCAATTTTGCTGCTTTTTTTTCCCGTTCCTGAATTATACTGGCTTGTTTTTTCAGATCTCTTGCCTTCTTCTTCTGAAGTTTTTTGGCTTCCTGTTGAAGTCTTTTTGCTTCTTGCTGCTTAGATGTTGGTTTTCTTACATCCTCCGGTGCATATGGTGTTTGAAGATCACTAAGTAATTGTTGTTGTTGTCGGCGTTGTGCCTCCCTTTGATTAGCATATGGGTGAAATCTGGTCGCCGGTAAGTTTCCTATAATAAGATTATTACCATTTTCCATTTTCGTTGGTTGCGGCGAATGGTGAAGCATGGTGTTGTGCCGAGCACCACACAGTCTACAATTGCCTGACCATAAGCAATTGCGGACAAAATGATTTTGCTCAAGCAATTAATGCAGTACTTTTGGAAAGCACTACGCCTTCCCTCTGCTCTACAGACATCATCTTGAAGGCTGCACAAAATCTTAAGGGATGCATGCCAAAGCACACCCTGCATTGTTCCATGTGGCCATATTCATGATTGTAACTGCAATTGATGTAAAGAAAAAAACAATACAGACGAAAAGGGTGCCATTTAAGGTATGGCATAATAGTCACAGTTTTATCTTTTCGAAACACATACACTACTTTCTACTAACAACCACTGACTGGAAGTACACATAATTTAGCAATTGGACGGGATATGATACCTCTGGTAATTTTTACATCAACTACTCTTACGTGGTCATCATGCCCTTAATATACTTTTAAAACTCGTTAAGGCAGGCTCTTGAAGAAATTCCCCTTATCAAAAGTCGTATGTTTGTATATTTGTATGCTTTTCGACGAAGGCGGTTCATCTGCAAGCTTGTTCAACATTATCAAGTGAAGCTTTTCTTGCTAATTTTGCTAGATTCATAGTTAGACGAGGCTTACCCAGATGTTTAATGTCTGATAATGGAACAAATTTTGTAGGGGCAAATAGTATACTTATGAGAGAATACCAAGAATTTCTGAAAAAATGCTCTAAAGAAGTGTGAGAAAAGTATATAGTTAATGTCTTCGAATGGAAATTTATCCCTCCCAGTGCTCCACATATGGGAGGATTATGGGAAGCAGGTGTTAAAAATTTTAAATCTCATTTCCAAAAGGTAATGAAAGATAGAAAATTCAATTTTGAGGAATTTTTAACGATTTTAGTTAGAATTGAAAGAGTTTTAAACACGAGACCTTGAACAACATTATCTGAAGATCCAGAGGATTTGGAGGATTTAACACCAGCGCACTTTCTGAGAGGTGGGTCACTAATATTTGCTCCAGAAATGCCACCAGAAGATTTATCTCTCAAAAATCGATGGGAAAAAGTTAAATCTCTTCATCACACGCTTAGCAAGAGATGGAAAACAGAATATATTCAGGAACTGCATTAGCGGTATAAGTGGCAGTGGTGTTGATAAAAGATGAACTTTTTCAAAAAGTTTTGTTTTCCATCTGTTTTCCATCTCTTGCTAAACGTGTGATGAAGAGATTTAACTTTTTCCCATCGATTTTTGAGAGATAAATCTTCTGTTGGCATTTCTGGAGCAAATATTAGTGACCCACCTCTCAGAAAGTGCGCTGGTGTTAAATCCTTGGTATTCTCTCATAAGTATACTATTTGCCCCTACAAAATTTGTTCCATTATCAGACATTAAACATCTGGGTAAGCCTCGTCTAACTATGAATCTAGCAAAATTAGCAAGAAAAGCTTCACTTGATAATGTTGAACAAGCTTGCAGATGAACCGCCTTCGTCGAAAAGCATACAAATATACAAACATACGACTTTTGATAAGGGGAATTTCTTCAAGAGCCTGCCTTAATCTGAAATGGGCCTGCGAAATCTGCTCCCACATATGTAAAGGGAAGAGTGAAAAATGCAAATGCAAAAAATGCATCACAAAAGACATGTGTTTAAATTGTGCTCTCTATGCAGAAATTAATCCATCTTGGGATTTGTATTGAATCAATTTTTGAAAATTGATTCACAAAATTTTTCCATTTATTCAATGTGGATGATGACACTTTATCATCCCACTTAATGCTTTCTAACCAAAGGACTTGCAACAAAATTTTAGCCTGTACGATTAAAGGCGTTAACCACCCTGCTGGGTCAAATAGTTTCGAAACTGTTGACAAGATTTTCCTTTTAGTTATTTGGCCAGTCACCTCTAGTGACTTCATACTATAAGAAAATGTGTCGTTAATGGCATTCCACCGAATGCCTAATGTTTTAGTTGAACTCATATCTTTAATTCTCAAAAATTCTTCATTCAACAAATCCTCTGATTGGACGTTTGAAAGCAAACTCGGGTGATTTGCCGTTATCTTTTTCAACGGCAATCCTGCCGAATGCAATGTATTATTTAGTTGTTTTTGCGCCTCTAGCGCTAAAGCAATAGTACGACCTCCAGTCAAAACATCATCAACATATAGCTCGTTTTTTATCATTTTAGACGCAATTGGACTTTTTTTCTCTTGACTCTTCTGTCAATTGCAACAATGTGCGAATCGCCAAATAAGGGGCCCAGTTTACGCCAATTTTGCTTCCATATGCTCATATTGATTCCTTGCTTTAAATCTGGACGAATCTAAATATACTTTTTTAGGAAATTCATCTTTAAATGTTAATCTTACAACGAACTTTCCATCGGTAGGACGGTAAGTCGTATTAGCGTAAAGTTCCTCACAATAGTTGTCCGATTCTGTAGCAATTGGAACGTGATTGACTTCTTCTTGTTCCCAGAATTTCTTTAATGCGGAACTAATGTCATCTTCGCTACGTTCTTCTACTTCCACTGAAGCTAAACATATTTCATTTGCTTTTATTGGCCCATAGATGTAACAACCATAAATTGAATTTTGAGCAATCATGGTTCCCAATATGTTCTTCTTAACACCTTCCAATATTATTTGTGGGATAACATCGCTCCCAATTACAATGTCTACTTGGGCAGAAATCATAAACCCTGGGTCTGCTAATTTTAATTCTTTATACTTCCTAAGTCAGAAACTGATATTGTTTGTGTCGGCAGAAAACTCGTTAAGTTTTGAACAACTAATGCTTCAGTTTCAATTTCGTTGTTGATTGTGTCTGAACACTGCTTCAGGATACATTTTTTATTGGAGTTTGCAACGACTGTTCCACTCAGACCACTTATTTTAAAATTTGCCTTTTCTGTGCAAAGTCCGATTCTTTTTACAATTTTCTGGTTTATAAATGTTCGCTTATATGCAGAGCCAATGAGTGCTCTAATAGTAAAAAGTTCCCCAGCATGTTTAACTTTTACTAATGCTGTTGGCAACATAATGTCATCATGACACAGAGACATGCGTTTCCACATTGGAAGCTTGAACTATCGAACTAGATGAACAAGGCATTTCATCAACAGTATTGTCAGTGGTCACAAGAGTATTGTTTGCCATTTGCTGAACGGACAGGTGCTTGTTATCCCTCGTTACATTTCTTGGTTGTATAGATCTCTCTTGCACATTACTTTGTAGGTGCAATTTAGTTTGATGTTTCTTTTTGCAAAACATACACCTATGCACACTCACGCATTCCTGCGAAATACTTCCACTTGTTAGTCTCTTGCGAACTCTATTCTCTGATTAACAGTCATATTATTAAATCTCATACAATTTTTCAAAATATGGTTCTTATAACACATGACACATCTATTTGATAGTGTCGAATGAGTATTTTGATGCGATATATAATCATTGCTAAATGAAGTTGAAGCTGTTTGACTTCTGAGACCATCTATTCGCTCTAGAAAGATTGAATAATATCTTCAGTTGGTTATCAACTAGTACCCTAACATATTTGTATCTCACCGATAATGCTTCCCATGCTAAAGAAAAATTTTGATCAGATAAAGGGTACCGATCTACAATTCTACCAGCCTCACCTTTAGTTTTATTACGCAAATGATAAAGATTTTGCGCTGATATGAGTCTGGGATGATTTCCATAAATAGCCGTTAACATATCTCTAAATGTTGGCCATTCTTCATAACTTATATAGAAGTCTTGAGTGTCACAAGGTGGCACTTTAATACAAATCTCAGACATATCAAACTTTGTACCCGGAGGATAATATATTTCTCAATAAATATTTAATATATAAATTTTTTTTTTGAAAATTCATTAATATGTTATAAATTTTGTTTTTAATTAAATATTTTTTTTAATATATTATTTTCATTGTATTTATTCTTGTATTTTATTGTTATACCCTCCACCATACATAGTATGGAGGGTATGTTAAGTTCGTCATTCCGTTTGTAATTCATCGAAATAATCATTTTAGACCCAACAAAGTATATATATTTGAATGAGAAGAGAAAACCAACCGAATGGTTTGGCTGTTGATTCAATTCTGATTTTATTTAAAAAATATGTTTCTTAAGTGCTACTGAAACTAATCTAACTTAACCTAATCGCAGCCACACAATTGTTCTTATCTATTCTAATATTGAATGGAGAACATTGCAGGGCTGCTTATCATTTCATTCTAGTGGTCTTGTGCATCTACTGAGCGCATCGACATCTGTGCGTGTGGGTCATAACCTTTATTATCTGACACATTGTCGTATGCATCAGCGCACAAGATCACCGAATTGTTCACATGTGGTATTTTATGGCGGCTGGGAAATATGTAATTTTTTAATATTGATTGTTTATTTCTAGTTTTTCCCAGCGCCTCAACCCCACTCAAAAGTATGTACAAAGTATTTTGTACATTCTCCCGGACGGCTTAAATGCGTATATTTTAGTGGACTGTATTAGAAATTAAATGGGTGTAGAACGGGGCTATATAAAAAATATTTAGATATTTAGATTTAAAACTAATTATACTATACTATATAAATTATCCTAGGTGACCGCTTGCAGAAAACGGCTCCACTTTTCTATCGAGCCTCTCTTGCCGATTCCACCACCTTTATCTGCCGGCTTCATTTTCCATGCTACCGAATTCGTAGTCCATCGCTGCAGGCCGTCATCACCCACGTAGCAAATGATTGCCATTGGTTTTATGAAAAGCTCCGGTTTGTCATCTTCTGTTTTCGCGGCCATTGATGATTTGCTCTTGATTTCTTTAAGGCAATACCCTTCAGGAGGCGGAACCAAAGAGCTTTGTTCTGCTTTTCCCACTTCATCGATCCATTCTTTTCCATATTAATTGGAAATGATGGGGGCTTCTGTACGTATAGGCTTTCCTTCTACGTCCTCTTCTGCGATGTTTTCTTTTCCTCTAGAATCGTCGTCGTAATCAACGTATTCATCGAAAATTTTGGATTCTTCTGTGCGCAGCGGCTTCTCTCCTTTTTCCACTTTTCGATTACTTTGAAGTGACTTGATATGTTCCTCCTGGAGTGGTTTTTCATCAGTCAGTATGTGTGCGACACCAGAATTTCCTTCCACATCTCGTTCCTCACAATGAGGACTTGCCGGCGGGAAAAAATTCCCAAAATTACCTTCCAAGCCTGGAATCCGTTTTCGTTCAACCGCATTATGTTCCTCTCTTACATTTGATAGTTGTTTGGACAAGTCATCTTTCCCAGCTTCGACGACTTGCCTTTCCGCTTGTTCCTTGTCCCCTTTTTTTATTTTTGCTGGAGTGCTGCATTAGGAACATCTGCTCAATTTCTTCCATAATCGACTTCATTTGCTCCTGCTGCTGCTACAGCATCACCTTCTGGAACGCCCGAAACTCTCGTTCCATTATACCCATATCGTATTCAATTTCCCAGGATTTTCGAGCTCAATATCTCCTGAAGCTGTTGTATTTTCTGCTTTCTGAAGCTCACGCTCCCCTTCTTGAAGCTTTTGTTTTTGGGACTCCTTTTGCATCATATTCTGCTTTTTTTTAATGTTGCATACTTGGCTCATTTCCTTTTTTAATTTGTTTCTTTTTCAGTTGGGACTTTTAATGCCCTCTTTTCAAAATTGTATGTTTTCTTATTTAGGACTTTGTTGTCCTCTTTTCAAACTAATATATTTGCATATTTTATTTTATTGGGACTTTTGTTGTCCTCTTTTCACTTTGTTTTTGCCCCTATGGCTTTTTTATTTTATTTTGCCACTATGGCTTTTTTTATTTATTTTGCCCCTGTGGCTTTTTTGCTTTGTTTAATTTTCTTTTTTAAAAAATCTTTTTAAATTTTGCCCCTGTCGCTTTTTTTGTTTTGTTTCTGCCCAATGGCTTTTTTATTTGATTAATCCCTTCGGCTATTTTCAAAATGCCCCTATGGTCTTACCTTTAAAATGCCTCAACGGACTTTCAGATCCTTCTTTTGTCTGCAGGCAGGTCAAGTTCGAAGATGGGCTATATCGGTCCGCGATATCGTATAGCCCCATATAAGGGTACCACCCGATTTTCCTTATATCCTTATTATTTTAGCCGCATTTTTCAAAATCTGAAATTCTACACAAAGAGTTCTTTGTGAGCACTTTATCCCCTGAAAGGGAATTGTCTATATAGGTCCACAATATCGTATAAACCCCTATACAACGGTACCCGATATTCGGTACATTGACGTTTTTAGCCACATTTTCCAATAGTATTGTCTAAAAATCCACACAAGGAGTTCTTTGTGAGTACTTTATATGTGAGTACGATATCGTAAAGCCCCCATATAACAGTTCCCCACGATATTCGGTATTTTCTTGAGTTTAGCCACATTTTTCAACGGAATTGTCTGAAATTCTACACAAGGAGTTCCTTGTGAGTGCTTTACCCCAAAACATAGATTTGTCTGTATAGATCCACAATATCGTATATCCCCCCATATGTAGGCAACATCCGATTTTAGGTACTTTAAAGATTTTAACAGAATATTTAATGGAATTTATATTGTTTTTAATTTTCTAATTCGTTCCAAATGGAGGAGGGTACAGCTTTTTTACTTGTTTTTAAATATTATGAAGTTTTTTTAAAAATTAATTGTTTTTTTTTTTTAATGTTCGATTCCGCTGACATGTTTGGAATACTTTTATGCCATAATTCCGTTTCAAATATTTTGAAACTTTGTTGTATGGCATTTTCTCATATTTTTATGCCCTCCACCATAGTGTGGAGGTGATGGGACACCATCGATTAATTATTTATCGAGGTCGATGAGGTCCATTTCGATGTCATCATCCAACGGGTTGGGCAGATTCCCAACATGCCAGGCCCCTTGCACTGGTGCAACTGATAATGCAGTCGCCATTCTCTCCAGCATATTTAAAACTTTATCCAATTGTGCTGGTTGTTGTTAAGTTTCCGGAACTCGCTCATTTTGATCCGTTAATTGTTCCTAGTTGTTATTTTCTTTACTGGATAGTTGTGGTTTGGCATGATGGTTTTTGTTGGCTCTATCTTGTTTGCCCCGATTTTGCTGTTTTTTTTTTTCCCGTTCCTGAATTATTCTGGCTTGTTTTTTCAGATCTCTTGCCTTCTTCTGAAGTTTTTTGGCTTCCTGTTGAAGTCTTTTTGCTTCTTGCTGCTTAGATGTTGGTTTTCTTACATCCTCCGGTGCATATGGTGTTTGGAGACCACTAAGTAATTGTTGTTGTTGTCGGCGTTGTGCCTCCCTGTGATTAGCATATGGGTGAAATCTGGTCGCCGGTAAGTTTCCTATAATAAGATTATTACCATTTTCCATTTTCGTTGGTTGCGGCGAATGGTGAAGCATGGTGTTGTGCCGAGCACCACACAGTCTACAATTGCCTGACCATAAGCAATTGCGGACAAAATGATTTTGCTCAAGCAATTAATGCAGTACTTTTGGAAAGCACTACGCCTTCCCTCTGCTCTACAGACATCATCTTGAAGGCTGCACAAAATCTTAAGGGATGCATGCCAAAGCACACCCTGCATTGTTCCATGTGGCCATATTCATGATTGTAACTGCAATTGATGTAAAGAAAAAAACAATACAGACGAAAAGGGTGCCATTTAAGCTATGGCATAATAGTCAGAGTTTTATCTTTTCGAAACCCATACACTACTTTCTACTAACAACCACTGACTAGAAGTACACATAATTTAGCAATTGGACGGGATATGATACCTGTGGTAATTTTTACATCAACTACTCTTTCGTGGTCATCATGCCCTTAATATACTTTTAAAACTCGTCCCATCTTCCAGTCATTCGGTTCAAAAAGTTCATCTTTTATCAACACCACTGCCACTTATACCGCTAATGCATTTCCTGAATATATTCTGTTTTCCATCTCTTGCTAAACGTGTGATGAAGAGATTTAACTTTTTCCCATCGATTTATGAGAGATAAATCTTCTGTTGGCATTTCTGGAGCAAATATTAGTGACCCACCTCTCAGAAAGTGCGCTGGTGTTAAATCCTCCAAATCCTCTGGATCTTCAGATAATGTTGTTCAAGGTCTCGTGTTTAAAACACTTTCAATTCTAACTAAAATCGTTAAAAATTCCTCAAAATTGAATTTTCTATTTTCATTACCTTTTGGAAATGAGATTTAAAATTTTTAACACCTGCTTCCCATAATCCTCCCATATGTGGAGCACTGGGAGGGATAAATTTCCATTCGAAGACATTAACTATATACTTTTCTCACACTTCTTTAGAGCATTTTTTCAGAAATTCTTGGTATTCTCTCATAAGTATACTATTTGCCCCTACAAAATTTGTTCCATTATCAGACATTAAACATCTGGGTAAGCCTCGTCTAACTATGAATCTAGCAAAATTAGCAAGAAAAGCTTCACTTGATAATGTTGAACAAGCTTGCAGATGAACCGCCTTCGTCGAAAAGCATACAAATATACAAACATACGACTTTTGATAAGGGGAATTTCTTCAAGAGCCTGCCTTAATCTGAAATGGGCCTGCGAAATCTGCTCCCACATATGTAAAGGGAAGAGTGAAAAATGCAAATGCAAAAAATGCATCACAAAAGACATGTGTTTAAATTGTGCTCTCTATGCAAAAATTAATCCATCTTGGGATTTGTATTGAATCAATTTTTGAAAATTGATTCACAAAATTTTTCCATTTATTCAATGTGGATGATGACACTTTATCATCCCACTTAATGCTTTCTAACCAAAGGACTTGCAACAAAATTTTAGCCTGTACGATTAAAGGCGTTAACCACCCTGCTGGGTCAAATAGTTTCGAAACTGTTGACAAGATTTTCCTTTTAGTTATTTGGCCAGTCACCTCTAGTGACTTCATACTATAAGAAAATGTGTCGTTAATGGCATTCCACCGAATGCCTAATGTTTTAGTTGAACTCATATCTTTAATTCTCAAAAATTCTTCATTCAACAAATCCTCTGATTGGACGTTTGAAAGCAAACTCGGGTGATTTGCCGTTATCTTTTTCAACGGCAATCCTGCGAATGCAATGTATTATTTAGTTGTTTTTGCGCCTCTAGCGCTAAAGCAATAGTACGACCTCCAGTCAAAACATCATCAACATATAGCTCGTTTTTTATCATTTTAGACGCAATTGGACTTTTTTTCTCTTGACTCTTCTGTCAATTGCAACAATGTGCGAATCGCCAAATAAGGGGCCCAGTTTACGCCAATTTTGCTTCCATATGCTCATATTGATTCCTTGCTTTAAATCTGGACGAATCTAAATATACTTTTTTAGGAAATTCATCTTTAAATGTTAATCTTACAACGAACTTTCCATCGGTAGGACGGTAAGTCGTATTAGCGTAAAATTCCTCACAATAGTTGTCCGATTCTGTAGCAATTGGAACGTGATTGACTTCTTCTTGTTCCCAGAATTTCTTTAATGCGGAACTAATGTCATCTTCGCTATGTTCTTCTACTTCCACTGAAGCTAAACATATTTCATTTGCTTTTATTGGCCCATAGATGTAACAACCATAAATTGAATTTTGAGCAATCATGGTTCCCAATATGTTCTTCTTAACACCTTCCAATATTATTTGTGGGATAACATCGCTCCCAATTACAATGTCTACTTGGGCAGAAATCATAAACCCTGGGTCTGCTAATTTTAATTCTTTATACTTCCTAAGTCAGAAACTGATATTGTTTGTGTCGGCAGAAAACTCGTTAAATTTTGAACAACTAATGCTTCAGTTTCAATTTCGTTGTTGATTGTGTCTGAACACTGCTTCAGGATACATTTTTTATTGGAGTTTGCAACGACTGTTCCACTCAGACCACTTATTTTAAAATTTGCCTTTTCTGTGCAAAGTCCGATTCTTTTTACAATTTTCTGGTTTATAAATGTTCGCTTATATGCAGAGTCAATGAGTGCTCTAATAGTAAAAAGTTCCCCAGCATGTTTAACTTTTACTAATGCTGTTGGCAACATAATATCATCATGACACAGAGACATGCGTTTCCACATTGGAAGCTTGAACTATCGAACTAGATGAACAAGGCATTTCATCAACAGTATTGTCAGTGGTAACAAGAGTATTGTTTGCCATTTGCTGAACGGACAGGTGCTTGTTATCCCTCGTTACATTTCTTGGTTGTATAGATCTCTCTTGCACATTACTTTGTAGGTGCAATTTAGTTTGATGTTTCTTTTTGCAAAACATACACCTATGCACACTCACGCATTCCTGCGAAATACTTCCACTTGTTAGTCTCTTGCGAACTCTATTCTCTGATTAACAGTCATATTATTAAATCTCATACAATTTTTCAAAATATGGTTCTTATAACACATCTATTTGATAGTGTCGAATGAGTATTTTGATGCGATATATAATCATTGCTAAATGAAGTTGAAGCTGTTTGACTTCTGAGACCATCTATTCGCTCTAGAACCCGATGTCTGTTCTTAAGAAAATCTTCCATTTGCGACCATTTGGGTAGCTCTGAAAGTGATTCGAGCGATTGTTCCCATAGGGTCAGTGTATCAACCGGAAGTTTAGTTCAACATAAATATATTAAAATTGGATCCCATTGATCCACCTTTACATTATGAGCTCTCAATATAGCCAAGCAATCACTAACTGTCGATTGAATTCTTTTAATATCTTTGCTAGATTCAACCGTTGCTGCAGAAAGATTGAATAATATCTTCAGTTGGTTATCAACTAGTACCCTAACATATTTGTATCTCACCGATAATGCTTCCTACGCTAACGAAAAATTTTGATCAGATAAAGGGTACCGATCTGCAATTCTACCAGCCTCACCTTTAGGTTTATTATGCAAATGATAAAGCTTTTGCGCTGATATGAGTCTGGGATGATTTCCATAAATAGCCGTTAACATATCTCTAAATGTTGGCCATTCTTCATAACTTATATAGAAGTCTTGAGTGTCACAAGGTGGCACTTTAATACAAATCTCAGACATATCAAACGTTGTACCCGGAGGATAATATATTTCTCAATAAATATTTAATATATAATTTTTTTTTTTTTTTTGAAAATTCATTAATATGTTATAAATTTTGTTTTTAATTAAATATTTTTTTAATATATTATTTTGTTGTATTTTATTGTTATACTTTCCACCATACATAGTATGGAGGGTATGTTAAGTTCGTCATTCCGTTTGTAATTCATCGAAATAATCATTTTAGACCCAACAAAGTATATATATTTGAATGAGAAGAGAAAACCAACCGAATGGTTTGGCTGTTGATTCAATTCTGATTTTATTTAAAAAATATGTTTCTTAAGTGCTACTGAAACTAATCTAACTTAACTTAATCGCAGCCACACAATTGTTCTTATCTATTCTAATATTGAATGGAGAACATTGCAGGGCTGCTTATCATTTCATTCTAGTGGTCTTGTGCATCTACTGAGCGCATCGACATCTGTGCGTGTGGGTCATAACCTTTATTATCTGACACATTATAGTATGCGTCAGCGCACAAGATCACCGAATTGTTCACATGTGGTATTTTATGGCGGCTGGGAAATATGTAATTTTTTAATATTGATTGTTTATTTCTAGTTTTTCCCAGCGCCTCAACCCCACTCAAAAGTATGTACAAAGTATTTTGTACAATATTCTTGAACAGCGTAAAATTCTAAGACGATTGAGCCCTGTCCGTCTGTTGTAATCACGCTACAGTCTAAACAAATTAAGATAGGATAGGCTAAATTTTTGCACATATCTCTCTTTTGTCTGCAGGTAGGTCAAGTTCGAAGATGGGCTATATCGGTCCACGATATCGTATAGCCCCCATATAACATTGCCCCCCGATATTAGGTATTTTGATGATGTTAGCCACATTTTTCAATGGAATTGTCTGAAATTCCGAACAAGAAGTGCCTTGTGAGTATTTTATCCCCTGAGAGGGAATTGTCTATATAGGTCCACGATATCGTATATTCCCCATATAACTTTGTCCTCCTATATTCGGTATTTAGAAGTTTTTACCCTCATTTTTTTAACGGGATTTTCTGAAAATCCACACAAGGAGTTACTTGCGGGTACTTTAGGTCTATGGTCCACGATACCCTTTAGCCCCCATATAACGGTACCCACCGATATTCGGTATTTAGATGATTTCAGCCACATTTTCCAATGGAATGGTCTGAAAATCCACAGAAGGAGTTCCTTGGAAGTACTTTATCCGTTTAAAGAGAATTATCTATATAGGTTCACAATATCGTATAGCCCCCATATAACGGTACCCCCCGATATTCGGTATTTTGATGATTTTAGCCACATTTTCAACGGAATTGTCTGATATTGTACACAAAGAGTTCTTTGTGAGCACTTTATCCCCTGAAAGGGAATTGTGTATATAGGCCCACAATATCGTATACACCCCTATACAACGGTACACGATATTCTGTACATTGATGATCTTAGCCACATTTTCCAATAGCATTGTCTGAAAATCCACACAAGGAGTTCTTTGTGAGTACTTTATCCCCTGAAAGATAAATATCTATATAGGTCCACGATATCGTATAGCCTCCATATAACAGTTCCCCACTATATTCGGTATTTTGATGAATATAGCCACATTTTTCAACGGAATTGTCTCAAATTCTACACAAGGAGTTCTTTGTGAGTACTTTATCCCCTGAAAGATAAATATCTATATAGGTCCACGATATCGTATAGCCCCCATATAACAGTTCCCCACGATATTCGGTATTTTGATGTATATAGCCACATTTTTCAACGGAATTGTCTCAAATTCTAAATGCAACGGACTCCGAGGTAAAATTGATGAGATAGTATATTTTATGAATCGGAGGAATATTAAGATCGCAGCGGTGCAGGAAACCAAGCTCAATGAAAATTGTAGCTTACAACGTTGCAATGGTTACAACGTATTGAGGAAAGATCGCACCAGAACTGGAGGTGGGTGATAAGCGTTCCTGTTACACCATTTTGTTCAATACAGACCTATCTCGCTTGAGCTAGTCTCTACTGACCCATACATGGAGTGTATGGGGGTAGCAGTCAAGTGTGGTACTGCCGAGGTAGAGGTGCTTAATGTGTATATCCCGCCGGTTAATAGCTGTGAACCGCGTTACTTGCCTAATATAAGCCCACTTTTGGAAGGCAAAACCGCCTGGTACTAGGGGACTTCAATGCCCACCATGAGTTGTGGCATTCCGTCCTAGGTAATGACCGGAGAGGATCAGCGTTGGCAGAACAGATTGACTGCTCTACATTTTGCACGGTAAACGAGGATTCCCCACCCGAATAAGAGGAGAGTGTCACCGTTCGCCAGATTTAACCATTGTGTCACCCGGTCTGATAAATGACGTGACTTGGCAACCCGTCATTTCTCTTGGCTCAGACCATCTTCCGATAATCGTCTCCATCAGCAGATCGCCCGATTTCATAACCTCTGAACGCCGCACTTTCCTTAACCATGGGAAAGCCCTCTGGCCTGAGTTCAGAGAATTCACCAACCTTCGCTTCAGAGAACTGCCCAATCCTTCTGATGTTCGGGTAGCTGAAAGGATTTTCCGGGACATCATCAAAGCTGCAGCCGCTCGCTATATACCTGCTGATCGAATACCCGAAGTAAGACCAACGATAACGTTGAGAACACTACCCTCCGGCCAAGTTTGAAACGTTGGATAGTCAACTATATGTGTGGACGCCAGTCGTACGTGGAATTCCGAAATAAGAAGTCCAAGTCTCGTAGAGTGAAACAGGGAGTTCCCCAAGGTGGGGTGATATCTCCGGAACTGTTTAACCTCTACCTTTTCTGAATTCCGCGCCCTCCAGACGGCATCGAGATCGAAACTTATGCGGATGATTGTACGATCATGGCGTCGGGTCCTGTAGGTGATGACATATGTGTCAAGGTGAATAACTATCTCGCGGAGCTTGCCGCCTTCCTCCATGCGAGGAATATGAAAATATCCGCCACTAAATCGACGGCCACAATATTTACAACATGGACTGCGGAGATGAGAACACAGCTGAATGTGCAGATCAAGGGGCACATAATTCCGACGACCACCTACCCTTGGGTTCACATTCGATAGCATGTTCAAGTCTTCCGCGTAAGCCACAGCTATTTGCGATAAAAAGTAAAGTAGGAACAAGGTCCTCAAGGCGCTAGCCGGCAGCACTTGGGGTGCGGATAAGGAAACCTTGTTGACCTCTTATAAGGCGATAGGTCGGTCTGTGGTTAGCTATGCGGCTCCAGTGTGGTCGGCGAATAGAAGTGTAACGCAGTGGAAAAGTATTCAGACCTGCCAGAATGACGCCCTGAGAACTGCAACAGGGTGGACCATTTACATGAGGACCATTTACATGAGGAGGCGAAGGTTTTTTCCTTACGTCAGCATAATCATATGCTTTCGTTGCAGTACCTGCGTGGGTGTTATCGTGGGAGTCACCCTAACCACCATATGGTGGATAGAACTCCCCCATCCAGGCGTTCAGGAAGGAAGGACATGATCTAGAGAGAGAGGTCCAGCGATATAAGATAGAGCCCCTAGATCATGAAGCCTATCAAGCGGGTCTGAATAGCATTCATACTGATGCAGTCGCAGAGGTAGTTAATAATTACAGTATGAATGCCATACTCGGAGTCCACCCCTCATCAATTGCAGCTGAAGAACGTCGGCTGCCTAGGCAAACCAGGATAGTTTTGGCCCAACTACGTTCAGGATGGTGCAGCCGTCTCAATTCGTATTGGGCACGAATTGATGAGGATGTGCGGAACACCTGTCCAGCGTGCGATACAGGCCCGCACAACACGCTGCACCTGTTTAATTGTACAGCCAAACCTACCCAACCCTACACCATATGATACCCTACACCACTTTGCTAATTTATTAGAGCTCCACATAACAATTAAAAGCTTTTATGGGAGAATTCAATTATAAAAGCGATGATTATAATTATAATTTAAAGATCAAAGGACTAAATACGCCGAAGCATTTGTAATTTTTAAATTCTGACTTGTGTTGCCCATTTGGTGCACAAATAATTTAAAATCGGATAAAAATATTTATGAGAGCAATATCCAAATCAGAACCGATCTCAATATAATTTGGCAAAGATATTTCTTAGCTGTATTTAATATATTTCCCTGAATATCGTTACGGATTGCATATTACGGTTGTGGGTAACAAATATAACAAATCGGATGAACAATATATATGGAAGCTATAGCTATATCTGAACTGAACCCTTTGTGAAACGGCTAGTTTGCCGTCAGGTGTAAAGATTTTCAAAAGCCGCGGCTAAAATAAACATCAATGTCACTTGCTTCATTGTCTGCAAGAGTTTGATAGTCTTGGACTGACTTTTGATCATTGTTGGTCAGAAGATTGACTATCTGGTGCTTCCTTCCAGTAAACCTTGCTGTACCACTATTTGGTCTCTTTGATCCTTGACCACTTGGAGATGGAACGTCACTGTAATGATGCCTATATTTTGTCGATTGTCTAAAACGAGCTGAATCATCAACGTCCATAGGTTCAACTGGTCTCTGTGAATGTGACCTTTTCTTCACATAAGGTTCAGCCAAGGAAGATCCAGTTGTTGCTTGATCATTCCTTAAGTTTTCCTTATCGTGGCGAAATTAGACGCAAACAGATACCTCTCCCTATTAGATTCCACCTCCTCAGCAAATGCTAATGCGGAAGGTATATCAGTCGGCCGAGTACAGTACATTACCTAATTCCTTCTTCGTACTTGATATGAATACTCGAAGTGCATCCATTCTATATTTTTCATTAAGAAAAGCGGTAATTGTTTTTTTGTAGGTCATCAATGTCTTGTTAGTCAATAAGAAACTTACCTTTTCTTCTCAACTTCATCATAATATTCCAGAAGTATAAGATTTCCTTGCCGGAGGGTTCATAATTCTTGTTCAATGAGGTAAATCGGACGTTTGTGCGAGTATGTTAAATCGAGACGGGCATTGCCTTGAAGTTAAGAGTGTATTGAAGGAAAGCATTATCATATCTGCTGGTCCCTTTATTTTATTTCATATGATAGCTACGGCCTGATAATGCCTCAAGCTGCCATCATATTTCTCAAAAAGTTTGTAGGCTGTGTTAGCCGCTTGACGCCATGAAAGGTAAGTTTCATGCTTGCCCTCAAAGTTCGGTAACGATTTTCTCAAAAGTCTGTCTAAAGCTGTCTAAAGCTGAAATGCAGAGCCCACCAGAGTCCTTATTTACTCTGCTGTCGACACTTTTACAGATTCCTGGACCACTGAAATGTTTTTAATACCTTCGATGAATAAGTCCACTTCTTTGTCCCCAATACTCATTAATTTTCGGAAAATGCCAAAAGGCATTCTGAAACAACTCTACACAAAATTCCATATCATAATAGAACAGTCAATTTTTTCAGTCCCGCGATTTTTCTCAAAATTTTCTTTCATGACAACGTTTCCAAATAACCAAAAGAAAATTTGAGTCAAATCGGCCCAGCCGTTCTTAACTGATGTGTTACTATATTTTTCAAATTTTTTACATATGAATTTAAAGAAGTAGGTGTAGCCAGATCCTCTGACTCCAAACAGATACCTAGGATTGAAAGGAGAATCAAGATTACGTCGTATACTAACTGTGTAACAGATATCTGCATGATTTTGGCAAATATAAGGATTTTAAATAAATCGAAAAATGGGAGCAAAATTGGGCGTGGTCACTTTTTTTTTTTTGCATAAAAGCCTAAACCTAAAGGTTCGTCCTAACATTTAAAAAAAATACCCAAATGGTTCCAGCCGATCTCAACTGATTACCAGTTACCAAAGAACAAAAATTGGTTTATATATAGATTAAAAAGTAGGCGTCAGTTCCTCAGCCCCCAAATAAATACTAAGGATTAGATGGAAAGTCAACAGTATCTCGTAATAATTTTCAAACCGATATCTTCATTATTTTGGCAAACATAAGGATTTTAGATAAATCGAAATAGTGGCGTAAAAGTAGGCGTGGTCAATATTTTTTTCTTAAAAACCTAACTCGGGGTATGACGAACGTTTGTACAAAAAAATTATGCAAATCGGTTCAGCCGTTCTCAATTGATCCCATTACCAACGAACAACAATTGATTTTTATGTATATAGACTAGCTGACCCGGACCGCGTTGCTGGCCCGTAGCATTAGTGTATAATACATATTTTTAAGAACCTAATATAAGATGTAAAGTTAAGCTTTTTTATTTTGAAAAAACCTAAACTATGTCAACATTTTTATTTATTTTTTTTTTTTTCAAATTTGATGTTCGTAATAACAGCCTATGACAGAAAAGTGTCCACGTCTTCATATAGCCCCCATATAACAATACATCCCGATATTCAGTACTTTGATGATTTTAGCGACATTATTCACCGGAATTGTTTCAAATTTATTATTCGAAGTTCGAAATGGATACTACAGCCTACGAAAGAAAATTATCGACATTATTCACCGGAATTGTTTCAAATTTGGTATTTCTAGTTAATAGTGGATACTGCACCCTATGACAGAAAATTGTCTGTGCAGGTCCACGTCTTCGAAAGCCCACATATAACGGTACCGCCAGATATGCGGTATTTTAATGATTTCAGCGATATTATTCACCGGAATTGTTTCAGCTTTGGTATTTCTAGTTCGTAGTGGTACTGCACCCTATGACTGTCTGTGCGGGTCCTTGTTGTGGTATAGCACCCATATAATGGTAACTCCCTGTCATCGGTATTTTTAAGATTTTAGCGACATTATTCACCGGAATTATTTCAAATTAGGTATTTAAAGTTCGGAATGGATACTACGACCGTTGACAAAAAAT
The DNA here is from genome assembly GCF_030504385.1 of Musca domestica. Lineage (NCBI taxonomy): Eukaryota > Metazoa > Arthropoda > Insecta > Diptera > Muscidae > Musca > Musca domestica. The sequence continues at coordinate 2,471,041 of NW_026712172.1, read as the reverse complement.
TGTCTGTGCAGGTCTATGTCTTCGTATGGCCCCCATATAACGGTACCTCCCTATATTCGGTATTTTTACGGTTTTAGCGACATTATTCACCGGAATTGTTTCAAATTTGGTATATGAGGTCCGTAATAGATACTACAACCAATAGAAAGTTTGAGTCAAATCGGCCAAGCAGTTGTCAAGTTATGTGCTACTATACTTTTTTAAATTTTATACATATAGTTTTAAAGAAGTATGTGTGGCCAGTTCCTCTGACCACAAGCAGAAACCTAGATTTGCAGGTAGAGTCAAGAGTACGTCATATACTAACCATGGAAGAGATATCTTCATTATTTTAACAAATATTAGAATTTTAGGTAAATCGAAAAAATGGGCACAAAAGTAGGCGTGGTCACTTTTTCTTTGCATAAAAACCTAACTCGGGGTAGGGCGAACATTAAAAAAAAATATACAAATTGGTCCAGCCATTCTGAACTAATTGAATTACAATCGAACAACAATTGATTTGTATATATATAGATTAAAAAGTAGTCGTGGAAAGTTAACAGTATCTCGTGTAATAATTTTCAAACCGATATTTTCATTATTTTACAAATATAAGGATTTTAGATAAATCAATATTTTTTTCTTTAAAAACCTAACTCGGGGTATGACAAACGTTTGTACAAAATATTATGCAAATCGGTTCAGCCGGTTGATTTTTTGGTTCATAACCTATTATCTTCTGAATGATATTATTCGTATAATTCCACTTTCCCAATAAATACATAAAATCTATAAATAACAGTTTTGTCCGTTGTCTCTTTATACTCCCCAAAAAGAATAAACAAGTAAAAAAGCAGTAAGTTCAGCCGGGCCGATCTTAAAAAACCCTCCACCATTTGGAACCAATTAGAAAATATTCTGTCTGTCTATATTTCGAACGAATTGAGATAGAATGCTAAAATTTTGCACACGTGCTTATTTTTCCAGTAGGCAGGTTAAGTTCGAAAATTGGTCATGTAGCTCCACGTCTTCATATAGCTCCCATATAACGGTACCTCTTAATATTCAGTATTTTGATGATTTTATTTGAAGTACGAAATGGGAACTACAGCCTACGACAGAAAATTGTCTGTGCAGGTCCACGTCTTCGTATAGCCCCGATATAACGGTACCTCCCTATATTCTGTATTTTGATGATTTTAGAGACATTATTAACCGGAAGTGTTCAAAATTTGGTATTTGAAGTTCCAAAAGGATAGTACAGCCTAAGAAAAAAAATTATCTGTGCACGTCCACGTCTTCGTATAACCCCCATATAACGGTACCTCCCTATATTCGGTATTTTGATGATTTAAGCCACATTATTCAACGGAATTGTTTCAAATTTGCTATCTGAAGTTCGTAATAGATACTACAGCCTAAGACAGAAAATTGTCTGTGCAGGCCCAGGTCTTTGTATAACCCCCATATAACTGTACCTCCCTATATTCGCTGTTATGATGATTTTAGCGACATTATTCACCGGAATTGTTTCAAATTTGATGTAGTACAGCCTAAGACAGAAAAATTACTATGCAGGTTCACGTCTTCGTATAGCCCCCAAAAAACGGTACCTCCCTATATTCGGTATCGTATAGCCCCCATAAAAGGTACCCCCGATATTCGGTATTTTGATGATTTAAGCCAAAATTTTCAACGGAATTGTCTGATAATCCACACAAGTAGTTCCTTGTGAGTACTTTATCCCTTAAAAGAGAATTATCTATATAGATCCACGATATCGAATAGCCTCCATGTAACGTTACCCTCCGATATTTGGTAGTTTGATAATTTATGGCAAAAATTATAATAGATGTTCGCCGGTTTTAGATATTTTGAATAACCTGATCTTATTTTTCAGCCATAGGCTTTAATTTGAGTGTTTAAACCTATATTATATAGATCATCTAAAAAAGCCCCCGGTTAAAATCATGCTTTTTTGTACCCTCCACAATACATAGTATGGTGGGTATATTAAGTTCGTGATTCCGTTTGTAATTCATCGAAAAAATCATTTTAAATCCAACAAAGAATATATATATTTTTGATCAGCGTAAAATTCTAAGACGATTTAGCCCTGTCCGTCCGTCCGTCTGGTGTAATCACGATACAGTCTAAACGAATTAAAATAGGAAGATAAAATTTTGCACAGATCTCTCTTTTGTCTGCAGGCAGGTCAAGTTCGATGATGGGCTATATCGGTCCACGATATCGTATAGCCCCCATATAACATTACCCCCCGAAATTAGGTATTTTGATGATGTTAGCCACATTTTCAATGGAATTGTCTGAAATTCCGAACAAGAAGTCCCTTGTGAGCATTTTATCCCCTGAGAGAGAATTGTCTATATAGGTCCACGATATCGTATATCCCCCATATAACGTTGTTCTCCGATATTCGGAAGAAGTTTTTACCCACATTTTTTAACGAGATTGTTTGAAAATCCACACAAGGAGTTACCTGCGGGTACTTTATACCTCGGAAGAGAGTTGTCTATATAGGTCAACGATATCGTAAATCCCCCATATAACGGTACCCCCCGATATTCGGTATTTTGATGATTTTAGCCAATTTACCAATGGAATTGTCTGAAATTCCACACAAGGAGTCCCTTGTGAGAACTTTATACCTTGGAAGAGAATTATCTATATAGGTCCATGATATCGTATAGCCCCCATATAACGGTGCCCCCCGATATTCGGTATTTTGATGATTTCAGCCACATTTTAAAATGGATTGGTCTAAAAATCCACAGAAGGAGTTTCTTGGGAGTACTTTATCCCTTTAAAGAGAATTATCTATATAGGTCCACGATATCCTATAGCCCCCATATAACGTTACCCCCAGATATTCGGTATTTTGATGATTTCAGCCACATTTTTCAATGGAATTGTCTGAAAGTCCACACAAGGAGTTCATCGTCAGTACTTTATCCCTTGAAAGAGAATTATCTAAATAGGTCTACCATATCGTATAGCCTCCATACAACGGTACCCCCCGATATTCGGTGTTTTGATGATTTTAGCCACATTTTTCAACGGAATTGTCTGAAATTCCACACAAGGACGCGCTTGTGAGTACTTTACCCACTGAAAGAGAATTGTCTATAGGTCCACGATACCGTATATCCCCAATATAACGGTACCACCGTTTGTAACTAATCGAAATAATCATTTTAGACCCAACAAAGTGTACATATTCTTGATCAGCGTATAATTCTAAGACAATTTACTCTGTCCGTCTGTTGTAATCACGCTACAGCCAAACGAATAGAGATAGGAAGCTAAAATTTTGCACAGATCTCTCTTTTGTCTGCAGGCAGGTGAAGTTGGAAAATGGGCTATATCGGTCCACGATATCGTACAGCCCCATATAACGGTACCCTCCGATATTCGGTATTTTAATGATTTTAGTCTCATTTTTCAATGGAATTGTCTGAAATTCCACACAAATTCCCCTATGAGTATTTTACCCCCTGAAAGAGAATTGTCTATATAGGTCCACGATATCGTATATCCTCCATATAACGGTACCCCCGATATTCGGTAATTTGATGATTTTAGCCGCATTTTTCAATGGAATTTTCTGAAATTATACAGAAGGAGTTCTTTATGAGCACTTTACCCCCTGAATGGGAATTATCTGTATTGGTCCGCAATATCGTACATCCCCCTATAACGGTACCCCCCGATATTCGGTATTTTGATGATTTTAGCCACATTTTCCAATCGAATGGTCTGAAAACCACACAAGGAGTCCCTTGTGAGTACTTTACACACTGAAAAAGAATTGTCTATACAGGTGCACGATATCGTATATCCCCCATATAATGGTACCTCCGATATTCGGTATTCTGATGATTTTAGCCATACCTTTCAACGAAATTGTCTGAAAATCCACACAAGGAGTTCCTTGTGAGTACTTTACCCCCTGAAAGGGAATTGTGTATATAGGCCCACAATATTGTATATCCCCCATATAACGGTACACTCCGATGTTCGGTATTTTTATGATTTTAGCTACATTTTTCAATGGAATTGTCTGAAAATCCACACAAGTAGTTCCTTGTGAGTGCTTTACCCCTGGACACAGATTCGTCTATAGTGGTCCACAATATCGTATATCCCCACATGTATCGGCACCTTCCGATATTAGGTATTTTAAAGATTTTAATAGAATTTATAATGGATTTTGTTTTTTGAAAAATTTCTTATTCGTTAAAATGGTGGTGGGTATTCAAAGTTCGGCCCGGCCGAACTTACTGTCGAAATTACTTATTTCTATTCAAATCAATTGATGAATGTGGCCAAGACAAAGATGAGTCTTGCTCCGAAAATTAAAAATTTTATGCGATTACCCCCTTAGAAACCAGGATGCCAAATAAGGGTCAAAAATGGAAAACATGCCAAGACCATGAAAATAGCTTAAATAATATGATGGTTATACCAAACCGTGATCGCTTTTTGCAAGGATGGTTTCTTCGCAAATTACCAACATTTGCGAATTTAGTATTATAAATATGTTTAGAATGTAAAATATACTTGAAATCGTGCTGTACCCTTATCCGGGGGTTTTGATCCATATCTTAATTTGCAAAAGTGATTTAAGGTATCTTGAAAGTTTAGGAAGAGTTTCTGAAAGGATAGAAATCCCTTTCCTACTAAATGGCCAATTCGCTTTACTATATTGCGCCCTTTATATTCGGCATTTCAGTAATTGCAGTCCCAATGAATTTTGCATTTTGAGTTCTCATTCGACGGATGAATGTCATATGAAATAAGTAGGTCCACGTTTAGAAAAAAAGCCCATAATGCTTTGCCGGTCAATTTTGTTTGTTTAAATATGTTGGCATCTTCCAGCTGAAGCACAATGTAGGTCCTGGAGTTGAAAGCTAGATGCCAATATTATACATGAAAGATAGCCATTTAACACGGAATTGCAAAGAGAAAAACGAATTGAAAAAAAAAATCTTCAACTTGTTCGGTGAGTTTGTCAGTAGAATGTACAATAATTTTAAATTCAATTTCACTGAAATTTTTTTTCTCGATTTTTTCCCGATCTTAGAATTATTACTTTTGATTATTACTTTTTAACGCTTTTGAAAAAATAATTATCCTTTAACTTTGGTGTGACCGCGTTAAATTATTTCGACATCATTCATCATTCAGTTTCGCCACCCATTCGGTACCACACTTCTATGTAAGCCGCCTGCAATTTCAGCTCTCAAGGAATCGAAACAATTAAATAAAGTTAATCGAATTGAAAAAACCGGTTCGTACACAATAAATATTGTTTTTTTTTTTCTGAATCATTAGAATCAGAATCAGACCAACGGTTCTTAAGTTATAAGCGTAGTAACTAACATAACTTTCTTTTATATAAATAATTAGATACTTGAAATCATGGTATACCGACATGACACATATTTTGTACAACTACGTGTAGCCCATTGGATTGGATCAAATTGAAAACTCTATCGTAAATTTCGCAAAGTATAGAGTATTGTTTGAGGCTATTAAAGAGACCCTAAAAAAGTTTAGCCTGGTAATTTTGATCTACTAACCGAATACTATCCACTTAGAATTTTCCAACCTCCAGATTACCTGTTGTGCAATGTCGTTACTCGCTATTGCAAAAAATGGTACCTGTGATTTAAGTATATTTAAGATTTCGGAAGAATTTTCGGAGGACATGAATCCTTTTCTTGCAAAATTTTAAATTCGCTCTTCCATTTTGTATAGACCGCATATTGCAGTACCTCTTTCAATGATTTCAGTCCCAATGAATTTTGACTCTTAAGTTTTTATTAGACGGATTATAGCCATATGAAAACATTAAGTTCACGTTTTGACATGAGCCCCATCAAGCTGCGTTGGCCATTTTTGTTTGTTTGAATGTGATATGTGTTCGCATATTCCAGCTGAAGTACGATGTAGGACCTGTGGTTGGAAGGCTAGATGCCAATTCTAGTCAGGAAAGATTTTGCACTTATTTCATATTCTTCATTTAAAGCAAAAAAAAAAAAAAAAAACAAGTAAAAAAAAAAAAAAAAACAAGTAAAAAAGCAGTAAGTTCGGCCGGGCCGAACTTTGAATACCCTCCATCAGACAATTCCGTTTAAAAATGTGACTAAACTCATCAAAATATGGGGTTTATTCGATATTCTGGATCTATAGAAACAATTCCCTTTCAGGGGGTAAAGTGCTCACAAAGAACCCCTGGTGTAGAATTTCAGACAATTCCGTTGGAAAGTGTGGCTAAAATCATCAAAATACCGAATATCGGGCGGTACCGTTACATGGGGGATGTACAATATCGTGGACCTATATGGACAAATCCCTTTCAGGAAGTAAAGTGCTCATAAAAAAACCCTTGTGTAGAATTTCAGACAATTCCATTGAAAAAAGTGGCGAAAATCATCAAAATACCGAATATCGGGGGGGTAACGTTATATGGGTAAAGTACTATACGATATCGTGGACCGATATAGACAATTCCCTTTTAGGAAGTAAAGTGCTCATAAAGAACCCGTTGTGTAGAATTTCAGACAATTCCATTGAAAAAAGTGGCGAAAATCATCAAAATAGCGGATATCCTGGGGTACCGTTATATGGGGTCTATACGATATCGTGGACCCATATAGCCCATCTTGGAACTTGACGTGCCTGCACAAAAGAGAGATCTGTGCAAAATTTTAGCTTTCTATCTTAATTCGCTTTGACTGTAGCGGGATTACAACAGACAGACGGACTGGGCTAAATCGTCTTAGAACTTTACGCTGATCAAGAATATATATATACTTTGTTGGGTTTGTTTATTTCGATGAGTTACAAACGGAATGACGAACTTAATATACCCTCCATACTGTGTATGGTGGAGGGTATAAAAAACAATAAAAAATGTAAATACAGCATGTCGAATTGAAAAAAATTCATGCGTTATAAACAATAAAAAAAAAACATTTTTAATAGCATATTTTTACGGATTTTTTTTTATTTTTGGATGTATCGTATGGCAAAAATCGAATTAAAAAAGAAAAAAATCTGCAACTTCTTTGTTGGTTTTCTAAGAAAATATTTAAGGGTTTGCCAATAGAATGAGGGTATAAAAAACACTACAAATGTACATTCGAAAGTAGTAAGTTAAAATCAAATCAAAAATCATGCAAAATAAAACAATGCTATTGTACATTTCAAAAGTCAAAATGAAAAATATTTAATTTCACATTTTTACGCGAATCGTTAAAATTAGACCAGCGATTTTTGAGTTAAAAGCGTAGTAACTAACACAACTTTCTTTTATATATATACAAGCTGGCCCGGTCCGCGTTGCCGGCCCGAAGTTTTTGTCTATATATATATCTATAAAAGAGAAAAATGTGTGTATGTTTGTTTGTTTGTAATTTATGGACTCGAAAACCGCTGAACAGATTTTCCTGAAAATTTCCATGTATACTGCAACATCGCCTGAAAGTAACATAGGCTATATATTTGAAATTTCGCTTGGAACTGGAGATATAGCATCAGAATCGGGGGTACCTCCCACAAATATAGATTTTATATGCAAATATCTATTGATCGATTACAAATACAGTCTCCAAATTTGGAATGCGTAACGGAATTTAAAACAAAAATAAGTTTGCCAAATTATATTGTGATCGGTTCAGATTTGGATATAGCTCCAATATATATTTTCGACCGATTTCGTTCATTTGATGTCTCAAACACGATATGAATGTTCGATTCAAATGAAATTTGGAATGTGTGACGGGATTTGATCCGAAAATAAATTTGTCAAATTATATTGAAATCAGTTCAGATTTGGATATAGCTCCCATATATATTTTCGGCCGATTTCAAGCATTTGATGCACCAAACACGCTATGTATCCCCAATTTCAATGAAATTTTAAACGTGTGATGGATTTTATCTAAAAAATTGATTTCCCAAATTATATTGAAATCGGTTCAGATTTGGATATAGCTCCCATATACATTTTCGGCCGATTTCATGTATTTGGTAGACCAAACAGGATATGTATTTCTAATTTTAGCAAAAATTAATTTGTCAAATTATATTGAAATCGGTTCAGATTTGGATATAGCTCCCATATATATCTTCAACCGATTTCGTTTATTTGATTGGTGCATATGTATGTTCGATTGCAATGAAATTGGGAATGTGTGACGTGATTTTGATTAGAAAATAAATAAGTCAAATTATATTGAGATCGGTTCAGATTTGGATATAGCTATCATATATATTTTCGACCGATTTCATGTATTTTATGCACCATACACGATATGTATGTTCGATTCCAAAACAAAAATGGAATGTGTGACGGGATTTTGATTAGGAAATAAATTAGTCAAATTATATTAAAATCGGCTCAGATTTGGATATAGCTCCCATATATATATTTTCCGCCGATTTCACATATTTGATGCATAAAACGCGATACGTATTTCCGATTCCAATGAAATTCACCAAGAGTGACTAAATTTGTTGCAAAAATAAATTTGACAAATTATATTGAAATCGGTTCAGATTTGGATATAGCTCCCATATATATTTTCGGCCGATTTCACATATTTCACCCAAAGAGAGAGAGTCGAAACCTGACACCTGAAAAAAGTTGCCAAATTATATTGGAATCGGTTGAGGTTTGCGTATAGCTAACATATATATTTCGACCGACTTCATACATGTTATGCACCGAGCACGATATATATGACCGATTCCGATGAAATTCAGAATGTGTGGCGGAATTTGGTTATAATAATAAATGTGATAAATTAATTGGAAATTAGTTAAGATTTGGATATGGCTCACATTTATATTTTCTCGGCTGATTTCACATATTTGACGCACCAGTTTCAATGAAATATGAAAGTTGTGGCGGAATTTGGTGTAAATGTAAATTTTTTAAAATTATATTTAAATCGGATCTGATTGGGATATTATTTTAATAAGAACCATTGACCCACAACGCCTTAGGCTAACACTAAAAAACAACACAATAATTAATTTGAAATACGCATATTACGGGGAAGTATGTTGCTACCTCGAATCCACTAATTGCAATAGAAATGCCACTCAACTTCAAAAAATTGCAGTTTCCTTCACGCTTGGTATTTGCTATGAAATAAATAAAACCAAAGGACAAACCCTTCGTGTATGCATGTCATATTACTGCTTTTCTAATGATTTTGTTTATTAACGCATTAAAGTAGTGCAATATTTTTTTTTAATTTTTAAATTTGTTTTTTTTTTTATCCAACATATATTCGTAAATAAAATTTTGAATGCATATAAAATCAAAAGGAGTGGCGAAGCGCGCCGGGTTCAGCTAGTTATGCATATTTGTCAAAGCATAATTATTCACAGATATGACAGATGTTAGTGTTCACGTACTGGTCGATTAAAAGTGTTTTAAAATACCTGTACCCATATTTAAGCCGTGGGTTTCAAATGTGTGGATGAGCTATACAAATTTATTAAAAAGTATATATTAATCTTATCCCCATGTAAGGGGTCAAATTAATTTTTAGTATGGTAAAAATCGTAGCAAATTTTCCAGTCAAATGAGCAGTAATTTGGAATTTACTGTATTTTGTACACCTCATAACTTAATGATTTAGGAATAGCCAAAATTAATGATTGTGCATTAGAGTCCTCATAATTCCCCCCTTACCATGTCGGTCTGTTTGTCCGCCAAAATTTGGACTTGAGGGGGTACTATTACATGGAAAAAATTCTAGAATTTGCAGATATGTTGAAATTTTTGTGTAAGATTTTCACCACCAAAATACACATTTTTAGCCAAATCCTTTAAAATATGGTGAAATCAGGAGGTACCTTTATATGGACACTACTCCGAAACATCGACCTACATTGAAAACTTTCTTCTACCCCTTATAATCCAAGATGACAAATAGAGGCCAAATCAAAAATAATGCAGAACAACATAGCATGTCAAATTGAAAAAAAATTTCGCGTGATTTAAATAAGTAAAAATAGTTTCATCCACCTCATAATTAAGGGCAGAATGATTTCAGAATAGTCAAATATAATTACTATTTTACACCCATTGCCATTTAAATTGTAAGTTGGAGACCCCATAAAGTCCATATTTTTCATTATAGTATAATTCAATGACGATTCAACAAATATTCGGTCCCGTGCTAATTTCTTATATTTGTAATTTGTTCATATTTTCACAAGTTATTTAATATAGATGTACATCCCAAATCTACGTTCCCAATCAATATTCTCTTGGGGGTTACAAATTCAATAGAATACAAAATTTTCTTTTCTGACCAGACATTAGATGTGAAAGTGAACTTGTTGATACTGTGGCAATTATCCGTATGATGGTTCCCTACCCCAGGGTAGCATAAATACAATATTTTAGCCAAATCAATTGATGAATGTGGTCAAGACCAATATGGACCCTACTCTGAAAATTTCAAATTTTATGCGAAGAGGTTCTCTACCACCTTAGAAACAAAAATGCCAAATAAGGGCTCTACTATTTTGCTCCCTTAGTATTTGGTATTTTACTGATCGTACTCCCAAAGAATTTTGCGTTTTGTGCTCTCATTGAAAGAGGCTTTTTCGGTCATTTTATTTGTTTAAATGTGTTGGCATCTTCCAGCTGAACCACGATGTAGGCCCTGGGGTTGAAAGGTAGATGTCAGTTAACATCGTATCTCGCACTTATTTCATTTTTTTGTGAAAAATTGTATAAAGTGAAAAATTATCCTATATATTGTTCACAAAAAATCCACTGAATTCAATATGATATTACAAATTGAGAAAAATTGACAAAAGAAGAATAACAAATTGAAAAAATCTTCAACTTGTTCGCTTTTTCTTACAACAAATGTTTAAAGATCCTTACAAAGCTTGTCAATAGAATGTACTATTATTTTAAAATTCGATTCCATTGAATTTTTTTTTTTTCGATTTTTTCCCGATTTGAAAATTTTTGCAATGAGATCTCTTTTTTCGTGATTTTTTGGCGATTTTGAAAAAGTAATTATCTTTTAACTTTGGCGTGATCGCGTTAAATTATTTCGATATTATCTATTCCGTCTCGCCACCACATAATTCGGTACTACACTTCCATGTAACCCGCCATCAATTTCAGTTCTCAAGAAATCAAGTCAATTAAATAAATTGGTATTAATATTCGAATTCAAAAATAAAATATAAAAAGCACTACAAATGTACATTAGAAAAAAAGTAAGTCAAAATGAAAAAAAACATGCAAAATAAAACATTAATATTGTACATTTCAAAAGTCAAAATGAAAATGTTAATATATCACATTTTTACGTGATTTTTTTGTATATTATCCCTTTCGGATAGGAGACAATTCCGAATGTGTATGAATCATTAAAATCAGTTCAGCGGTTCTTAAGTTATAAACGTAGTAACTAACACAACTTTCTTTTATATATATAGATATAGATATGCATAATTCCTCGTTTTTTTATTTCAATAAGAATTTTCAATTTCAGAAGGCGTTCTGAAACAATTCTATACAAAATTCCTTATCAAAATAGAAAATTCAAGTTTTTTACTTCCGCGCTTTTCTAGAGGCTCTTCTCAAAATTTTCATTCATGAAAACATTTCCACTATAATTACAAATAACCAAAAGAGATTTCAGTCAATTCGGCCAAGTAGTTCTCAACTGATGTGTTATTATATTTTTTTAAGTTGTTTTCATATAAATTTAAAGAAGTATGTGTGGCCAGTTCCTCTGACCCCAAACAGATACCTAGGGTTGGATGGAGAGTCAAGAGTACGTCATATTCTAACTATGGAACAAATGTCTTTATTATTTTGGCAAATAGTAGGATTTTAGGTAAATCGAAAAAGTGGGCGTAAAAGTAGGAGTGGTCACTTTTTCTTTGCATAAAAATCAAACTCGGGATAGAACTAACTTTTTGAAAAAATATTCAAATCCGTCCAGCCGTTCTTAGCTGATTCGACTACCAACGAACAACAATTGATTTATATATATAGATTAAAAAGGAGTCGTTGTCAGTTCCTCTGCCTAAATAAATACTTAGGGTTGGATGGAAAGTCAACAGTATTACATGAATTACATGAGAATAATTTTCAAACCGATATCTTCATTATCTGGCAAATATAAAGATTTTAGATAAATCAAAATAGTGGGCGTAAAAGTAGGCGTGATCATATAAAATCAAAATTATTTGGAGGCACAATGAAAAAAAAACTCTGAATATATAATTGTTATTATTAGTGCACCTCATTTTTTACCAAACATATAGATAAGAATTGTACGAAAATGAAAACACGAAATGGAGACAATTTTTGGAAAATGTGATAAACGGTTTTAGAAGAGTATTTAATCCATGAAAAGCAAAGGGAACCATACAATCCTTGATCACAATTAATTTCGGACCCAGAAAATGCGGAATTACATACAAAAACATTCAATAATTGATTACACTGTCAACTCATATGCATCACAAGTAAATATAAAAAATAGTGAGTTGTTAGATATCATTTCACTGTTAAAGCCATCAGAATCACCATGTTATCATAATGTACCCAACATTGTACGAAAACATCTACCAGAAAAACAATAAATCTTCTTGTTCACCTTTTTAACGATTCCATTCAGCTCAATTATTTTGAATCCGTATTTAAAAAGGCAAAGGTCATTGCAGTGAGAAAGCCTAATAAACCTCCCGGTAAAACAACGAATTCAAGAATTTTTGATCATACAATTGTATTGAACTACCCTATGTACCAGTAGTCGGCACTTTTAGGATTTTCGATTTTTTAATCTTTTAACATTCTGAGTGAAATCTTTCAATTGCAGAAAAATAAAGTTGTTAAGATTCCAAATTTTGTTTACTTTTTGAAATAATAAACAAAAATTGAAGTTGTTTTTATTAAATTGGCAAATTTTTCAATTTTACGAAAATAATAGTTTTTTTGCCAGTAGTCGGCACCATTTTCCAATGCCAAATAGACATGCCATTTGCCAGTAGTCGGCATATGGTATCTAAGCAAAAAAAAAAAAAATATTATATTGTGTATTTTTTATTTCAAATAGTATAAAACAATACTATATTACTAATTCACAGTTTAATCCAGAATTTGAAATAAATTTCGTTTTTAAATAGTGTTTTATTATACCCTACACCAGGCAAAAGGAAACGAGATAGGCCATTAGTTCCTTTTGATGATCTGCATACAATCACATACTGAGTCGATTTATGCATGTCCGTCCCTCTGTCCGACCGTCCGTCTGTCCATGTATTTTTGTGAACAAAGTACAATTCGCATCTATTACCCGATCCAGATTAAATTTTGCACAAATGGCCCAAGGACGAACCCTATTGAAATTGGAGATAATCGGTAAAAATTTAGATATAGCAATAATTGGGAAAATATGCCAAATGCAGCTCAGAAATACATTTGCAAAATTTTATCGAGATCGGTTCAGATTTGGATATGGCTCCCATATATAACTTCGTCCGATTTGCCTTTTATTGTGCACCAAACGTCTTACATTTGCCGAAATGGGATGGAATTTGGCACATACGACCGAATTGAGTCTAGAAGCTAGTATATATGTCTGAAGATCGGTTCAGATATGGCTATAGCTCCCATATATATTGTTCATCCGATTTGTTATATTTTTTACCCACAGCCGTAATATGCACTCCGTAACAACGATATTCAGGGAAATATATGAAATATAGCTCAGAAATATCTTTGCCAAATTTTATCAAGATCGGTTCAGATTTGGATATAGCTCCCATATATATCAAATGGGCAATACAAGTCCGAATTTAAAAAATACAAATTTAGTCTTTTGAACTTTAAATTATAATTATAATCATAGCGTGTATGATTGAATTCTCCCATGAAAACTTTTAATTGTTATGTGGAGCTCTACTAAATTAGCAAAGCAAAGTCTGGGATATCATAAAATCGGCCCCGCCGGACTTTAAGACTGTCTTTACTGGTTCAATTATCATTCTCAACCAAATATAGGTAGAAAATCAAGAATAGTATGTTTACCTTCAGTAACGTATGGATTTCCAATTAAAATAAAAATGAGATTTAATAAAAAAAGAAAAAATTACCTTTCTTATATTTCTTTTTCCTTTAGATAGCCAACATCTTTTTTCAAAAATTCTACCGCTATCTAAAACGTCAAATAGCTGATTTAAATTTTTTTTTAAAAATTTAAAAACCTACTAAATTTAGAAAAGTTGGTCAAAAAGAACAAATAAAAGCAACTGCCGACTCAAAACTATTTTTTTATTTGAGTAGTTTTTGGCCTTATTTTAATAATTTTCTCAAGTTTTGGTGAAATTGGTCAAAAATGATATTTTTCTAGTAATCGGCACCCCCTGCCGACTACTGGCAAATCTCTTTTTTTTCTGTTCCTAATGTCGGCATTAGATTTTTATGTTTTAAGCTATAAAATGATCTTTAGACTGTTATTTATTATTATAAAATATTTCTGATTCCAAAAGTATTAAATTTAATTTACTCAAATCGATTACTAAGTTGACACCATCACGAATTTTTTCGTTACAAACAAGCACTATCGCACGAGTTGGAAGACACCTTCTGACGAAAACCATTATTCTCTCGTAATAAATCATCAGCGCTCGTTGTTTTTTTACAGAAAGAGAGCAGAGAACACTGTTAACGTTTTTTTTTTTTTTGCAATTATTTCATTATTTGGTCAATTCTATTCTTAATTATTTAAGTTTAAATTACAAAACTGGCGACTACAGGGACATGCCGAACTAGACACACTTACCCTAATTTCTGATAACCAAAATAATTTTAACCAGAAATAGAAGAAAATCAACCGGAGTAAATCTTTTTCATATAGAAACAAGTAAAAAACCAGTAAGTTCGGCCGGGCCGAACTTTGAATACCCTCCACCATTTGGAACGAATTAGGACATTTTCAATCTCCGATATATGGGGATTAAAAGATATTGTGGACCTATATAGACAAATCTATGTCTAGGGATAGATTACTCACAAATAACTCCTTGTATAGAATTTAAGAGAATTCCGTTTAAAAATGTGGCTAAAATCATCAGAGTACCGAATATCGGGGGGTACCGTTATATAGGGGATATACGATATCATGGACCTATATAAAGAACTCCCTGTCAGGGGGTAAAGTGTTCACAAAGAACCCCTTGTGTAGAATTTCAGACAATTCCGTTGAAAAATGTGGCTAACATCATGAAAATACCGAATATCGGGGGGTATTGTTATATGTGGACTATATGATATGATATCGTGGACCTATATAGATAATTCTCTTTCAGTGAATAAATTACTCACAAGGAACTCGTTGTTCGGATTTTCAGACCATTCGATTGGAAAATGTGGCTAAAATCGTCAAAATCCCGAATATCGGGGATACCGTTATATGGGGTTTATACGATAGACAATTCCCTTTCAGGGGGTAAATTGCTCACAAGGAACCTCTTGTGTAGAATTTTAGACAATTCCGTCGAAAAATGAGGCTAAAATCATCAAAATACCGAATATCGGAGGGTACCGTTATATGGGGGATATACGATATCGTGGACCTATATAGACAATTCTCTTTCAGGTAGTAAAGTGCCCACAAAGAACCCCTCGTGTGGATTTTCAGACTATTCTATTAGAAAATGTGGCTAAAATCATCAAAATACCGAATATCGGGGGGTACCGTTATATGGGGGCTATACGATATCGTGGACCTATTTATTAATAAAGTACTCACAAAGAACTCCTTGTGTGGATTTTTATACAATTCCATTAGAAAATGTGGCTAAAATCATCAAAATACCGAATATCGGGGGTACCGTTATATGGGGGCTATACGATATCTTGGACCGATATAGCCCATCTTCGAACTTGACCTGCCTGTAGACAAAAGAGAGATCTGGACAAAATTTTAGCTTTCTATCTTAATTTTTTTTAGCTTGTAGCGTGATTACAACAGACAGACAGACGGACATGGCTCAATCGTCTTAGAATTTTACGCTGATCACTTTGTTGGGTCTAAAATGATTATTTCGATGAGTTACAAACGGAATGACGAACTTAATATACCCTCCATACTATGTATGGTGGAGGGTATAAAGACATTTGACACAGTGTTGCACAATGGGCTCCTACATAAGTTTGTGAAGGCTAATCCTAATGGGGTGTAACAAATATTTCAACAAATGGAAAATCAAATTGAACCATAATAAAACTTAAGCAATAATATTTCCATTCAACAAGTCTCCAAAACGTATTCCTGGAAATCAATTATGGATCTTTGGAAATTAAGTTAGCATTGCCGATGAAATAAATTATAACGGAGTAACCCTGGAAAAAATCTTACATTTAAAAAAATATGTTCAATCATAGTGCGAGAAGACGTTAAAGCCTCTGGAATCTTATAGCCTTTTCTGAATAGAAGATCCCAATTATGATTGGAAAACAAAAATTTAGTAATTTAACTAAACAAAAATTAATTTCATAAAAAAACGCCCCAATGATGATCTTTTTCATAAAAATTTGTATATCTTGTTATTCTAAGATACGAGAAAGTATAAAAGAATTTTAGTATGTTTATATAACAAATTAAAATTTATTGTATTGAATTTGTAATTTTTATATAAGCATTTTCAATAATTTTGTTGTTACAAAATAGCCAAGCTTAATCCCATTATTGTTGTTCTTTTAAAAACAACGTTGGTAATGCAATGCTTACCAGGGGGTAAGGAAGTGAATACCTATGTTTCGGAAAGAGCCACCAATCCTGATGAGCCACCAATCCTTGTTTTTTGTCTGGGATATTCTCCCCAGGAGACGAACAATCGTTGTTTTTATAAGAACAACAATAATGGGATTAAAAACATGCGATCGATTTGACTTTTAAATTAATGGAATACTATTTTTAAGGAAATTTCATCCCCCTATTGTGCTACTTCCGTTGGATAGTGGCTGTATTCTGTCTGCTCAAATACAACATTATTATCGCATTCCATATACTTTAAAAGGTCATCAATTGAATTCCAGAGGGTATTACAATGTGTGATTGTATAATAATGTCACAATTCTCATCTTCGTCAAATTGGGACAGGACAAAAAAGCAAAAGCGCATTGGAACTCATATCGAAGCGAAAGTTTTGTAGATGTTCTCTTTTTTGAGTTAGTAGATTCTATTTAGATTTAACAAGTTAAAATACCCTCCACCATTGGGAATGATTTTGGAAATTTTCAAAAAATATAATCAGTTAAATATTCTGTTAAAATCTTTGAAATACCGAATATAGCTGTTTTATTGGGGTCTATAAGACCTACATATGCATTGTTTGTCATAAGCCATTACCATATTCAAATTCGAAACTTGAAATAAACGGCGAATAACATAGCTAAAATCATCAAAATATCATTTATAGGGAGGTACCGTTATATAGGAGCTATACGAAGACCTGGACCTGCAAAGACAATTTTCTGTCAGAGGCTGAAGCATCCATTACGAAGTTTAAATACGACATCTCAAACAATTTCTGTGAGTATTGTAACTAAAATCGTCAAAATACCTAATATAGGGAGGTACTGACATATGGGGCATATACGAAGACATGGACCTGCATAGACAATTTTTTGTCACAGACTGTAGTTCCCATTACGAGCTCTAAATACTTAATTTGAAACTACTCCGGTGAATAATGACGCTAAAATCATCAAAATACCGAATATCGAGAGGTAGTGTTATATGGGGGCTATATCAAAACGTGGGCCTACATGGCCCATTTACGAACTTAACCTGCCTACTGGAAAAATAAACATGTGTGCAAACTTTTAATCTTCTATCTCAATTCGTTCGAAAGATTACAACAGACAGACAGACAGACTTTGCTAAATCGACTTAGAATTTTACGCTGATCAAGAATATATATATTTTGTTGGGTCTGACATAAGTATTTCGAGGAGTTACAAACGGAATGACAAAGTTAATATACTCTCCATAGTATGGTGGAGGGTATAAAAACGATTAGGTAAAAGAAAACATTCAAATGTGTGCACACCAACTACACCGAATGTTATCTACTCCGAACAATATATATCAAATTTTACACAATTCTGTGAACAAATTTTTCGCAAAGTCATCACAAACCGAATATTGGCCGGTACCGTCAAATGCAAACCATGGACGTACTGAACTTTAAACTAATCCGATAGGAAATCTAGTCAAAATCCTAAAAATATCCAATATAGGGGCTATAGAAAAACGTTAACTATATAGGCAATGTCATGCAACAGGTGGCACTAACTATTACAAATTTTAAATACCAAATTCAAAATAATTTCATGGAATAATGTGGCAAAAATCATGAAAATAACGAATATTGAGAGGTGAAGTTGTATATTCAATGTTCAGCCACCGAAGACAGTACTTATTACTAACTATATATACAGGGTGAGATAAAAAAACTGCAACAAAGTCAAACGCCATAATATAAACTTTTTTTTAAATTTTATTGAATCAAATCAAAAAATTTTGGAAATAGCATCAAATTTTAGAATAAGTTTAGATTTGTGCGAATTGGTCACCTTTGGCACGAATTATGGCCTTCAAACTGCCAATGAAACCGTCACACGCTGCCCGAATGATGCTCTGCGGCGGTTATGGCGGCCCACACCACCATGGCCGGCGCTTGAGTTCTGGCAAGTAAACACGATCATTTTGTTTGTTTACAAACTGCTGGACAACGAATGTTTTCTCATCGTAGAAAACCAAATTCGGTAGTTCACCACTTTCGGCCAAGCGAAGCAACTCTTTACCTCTTTTGGGTGTATTTTCTTTCTGTTACGGTGTAATTTCTTACACTTTTTGGAATTTCAATGGCTTTACCCCGAGCTCATTTTTAATATTTGCCGAATGGAATATTGCATTATGTTATTGCATATTGTTCTGACACCAGTGGTAGAAACTCTTACAAAACCCTAATACCAAATTTGGAACAATTCCGTGGAAAAATGTAGTTGAAATCATCAACATGTGTATGTGGGCTAAGCGAAAACGTTGACCGATATATCTCATTTTACCAACCATCCTTGACACAATACTAACTTTTGTTCCAGACGAATAGACGGTTAAATCGATCGTTAAATCGACTTTGTATGTTGATCAGAAATATATACACTTTATGGGGTCTCCGACAAATATATATAGGTGTTACAAACGGTATGACAAATGTAATTCTTGTATTAATTTTTGTATTTAATTAGTCTGTGGATATTTCCTTACATACATACATGCTCATTTTATACTTAATATTAATATTTTGAATTTTACAGTAATATGTAAATTAAAGTTTATAATCCAATACGACTCCAGCATCAACAGAAAATAGTCGCCGAGTGTGTACCAAGTATCCATTAATTTTATTCTTGCGAAGCTCATCTGTTTGCATTTCGATTAGTTTAGTATTGCACTAGTTGGCAAACGAATTCAAATCATTTTGAAGCAAATGGTTTATAGATACCTCTGAATGCTTTCACATCGTCGGCATACATCAAAATATTTGAAAATTTTATAAATCAACGTAGATTGTTTATGGTTAAGGTTTTCTGTAATTAGCTTTTCGAAAAGCATTGTAATCGCAGTTAATTTTTTAATATAAAGAGAGGCAAAAAAATGCAACTCAAGGTGCAATTTTGTTCCCAGATGGAAATTTAATTTTGATTTTTGGGCCGTATTGGTCTTCGGGACATGTAAACGGATCAATTAGTTTAATGTAACACTCATCGACTTGATTTACAAATATGAGGTCCAGTAACTTATTATAGATTTTACGGATACAATTAATTTGAAAAACTCCAAATGCAAAAGTGTGACAAGGAACTCTTCATAAGATTTGTGTATATTTGCAGACAAAAGTTATTTATACTCAGGTTACAAATTCTACCAAATGTTCGGAATTTTAAAATCATTTAGTCTGGTTTAGCTTTAAATGCTGGTCTATGCTATCATTATACCTTCTCTCTATGATAAAGGGTACATAAATTATAATCTTAGCCTTTTTCATCAGACAATAATGTAGTACTCTGCTTTGACCAACCAAAGGCAAAGAGGCCCGGATATAAGAGGTTCAACTGTATTTCGATATGGAAAGGGAAATTTCTTCAGATAAAACGGACGTTTTCCTCTATTTTTATACCCTTCATCCTTTATACCTATTCTCTCTATATGTCCCAGTTTTGGGACCACACACTATATACAACTTTAACTGCATTCTTCATCCAATATCATTGGCATTTCTTTTATTTAACAAGTGGAAAAACATAAAGTTTGACAGGGCAAAACTTTGAATACTTTGAAGGAATTTTCAAGAACATTCAGTTGAAAATACTACAAAAACCACAAAAATACCGAATATAAGGAGTTACCATTATATTGGTGCCTATAGGAAAACGTGTATCTGTATATGCAATGTTTATTATAAATAATGTCGCTAAACTCATCAAAACAACGAATATCACTCCCTATATTCGTTGTTTTGCAAGAATAGAAAGAACGGCCATGTGCTTAGATTTTTGATTTGATTCTCTATCTGGCTCGAAGGACCAATATAAAAGCGAGAAATGAAATGAAACAAAGTATTTTGAACAGTGATTTACCCTTATATATTAGCTATACGAAGACGTAGACCTGCATAGATAATTTTCGATCGCAGGCTGTAGCACTCATTATGAACAATACGGAACAACAAACAATTCCTGTGGATAATGTCGCTAAAATCTTAAACACCCCAAATTTTCTGTCACAGACTGTAGTTCGAACTCTAAATACGTAATTTGAAACCACTCCGGTGAATAATGACGCTAAAGTCATAAATTACCGAATATTTGGAGGTACCGTTGTAGGAGGGCTATACGAAGACCTGGACCTGCACAGACAATCTCCTGTCATAGGCTGTAGTATCCATTACGAACTTCAAATACCAAACTTTAAACAATTCCGGTTAATAATGTCGCTAAAATCATAAAAATACCGAATATAGGGAGGTACCGTTGTATGGGGGCTATACGAAGACGTGGACCTGCACAGACAATTTTCTGTCTTAGGCTGTAGTATCCATTTCGGACTTATAATACAACAGGTACCATATAATATTCGGCATTTTGATGATTTTAGCGACATTAGTAACCGGAATTGTTTCAAATTTGATATTTGAAGTTCCAAAAGGATAGTACAGCCTAAGAAAGAAAATTATCTGTGCACGTCCACGTCTTCGTATAACCCCCATATAACGGTACCTCCCTATATTCGGTATTTTGATGATTTAAGCGACATTATTCAACGGAATTGTTTCAAATTTGCTATTTGAAGTTCCAAAGGGATAGTACAGCCTAAGACAGAATATTATCTGTGCACGTTCATGTCTTCGTATAGCCCCAATATAACGGTACCTCCCTATATTCGGTATTTTGATGATTTAAGCGGCATTATTCACCGGAATTGTTTCAAATTTACTATTTGTTCCAAAGGGAGAGTACAGCCTAAGACAGAAAAATTACATATATAACTACCTCCCAATATTGGATATTTTGGCGAGTTTATTGTTTGAGATATCGTATTGAAACTTCGTAATGGATGCTACAGCCTCTGACAGAAAATTGTCTGGCTGGTCCAGGTCTTCACACAGCTCCGTTTTAACGGTACCTCCCTATATATACTATATTTTGATGATTACATTACATTACATTACATTATTCACCGTATATTTCCAGTTATCGAATTTGAATATGGTTTATGACAAACAATGCCTTTGTAGGATTTTATTTTTTGAAAATTTCTAAATTCATCCCAAATGGTGGAGGGTATTCAAAGTTCGGCCTGTCCGAACTTACTGTTTTTATACCCTACACCACAGATGGTCAGGGTATTATGTCTGTGTGCATTTGTTTGTAACAGGCAAAAGGAAACAAGATAGACCCATAGTTCCTTTTGATGATCTGCATAGAATCACATTCTGCGTCGATTTATGCATGTCCGTCTGTCTGTCCATGTATTTTTGTAAACAAAGTACAGTTCGCATTTAGTGCACTATCCAGATGAAATTTTGCACAAATCATTTGTTTGGCCCAAGGACGAACCCTATTGAAATTGGAGATAATCGGTCAAAATTTAGACATAGCTCTCATATATAACTTCGTCCTATTTGCCATTTATTGTGCACCAAACGTGTAATATCAGTCCGAATAGTATGGAATTTTGCACGTACGATCAGATTGGACCTGAAAATAAGTATGCCAAATCTGATCGAAATCGGTTCAGATATTGCTTTAGCTCCCATATATATTGTTCATCCGATTTGTTATTTGTGTCCTCCACAGTTGTAATATGCACTCTGTAACAACAATATTTGGGGAAATATATCAAATACAGTTCAGAAATACATTTGCTAAATTTTATCGAGATCGGTTCAGATCTGGATATAGCTCCCATATATATTTTTATTTGATTTCAAATTAATTGCGCACCAAATGGGCAATACAAGTCTGAATTTAAAATATACAAATGCTTCGGCATATTTAGTCCTTTGAACTTTAAATTATAATTAAAATCATAGCGTGTATGATTGAGTTCTCCCATAAAAACGTTTAATTGTTATGCGCAGCTCTACTAAATTAGCAAAGTGGTGTAGGGTATCATAAAGTCGGCCCCACCCGACTTTAAGACTTTCTTCACTGGTTTAAATTGTTATATATAGTTTAGAATTCCAGTTATGAGTCGATTTATGCATGTCCGTCCGTTCGTCTGTCTGTCCATGTATTTTTGTAAACAGAGTACAGTTCGCATTTATTGCTCTATCCAGATGAAATTTTGGACAAATCATTTGTTTGGCCCAAGGATGAATCCTATAAAAATTGGAGATAATCGGTAAAAATATAGATATAGCTCCCATACATATCTTCGTCCGATTTGCCTTTTATTGTGCACTAAACGTGTAATATCAGCCCGAATAGTATGGAATTTTACAACCAGATTAGGTCTGAAAATAAGTATGCCAAATTTGATCGAAATAGGTTCAGATATATATATATATATATATATATATATATATATATATATATATATATATATATATATATATATATATATATATATATATATATATATATATATATATATATATATATTTCATCGGTTCACATTTGGGTATAGCTCCCATATATAACTTCGTCCGATTTACTTTTATTGTGCACCAAACGTCTAATATTTGTCCAAATGGGATGGAATTTGGCACTTACGAACGAATTGTGTCTAGAAGCTAGTATGGCAAATTCGGTGAAGATCGGTTTAGATATAGCTATAGCTCCCATATATACTGTTCATCCGATTTGTTATAATTGTTATTATTGTTATGATTATAATTGTTACCCACAGCCGTAATATGCACTCTCTAACAACGATATTCAGGGAAATATATCAAATACAGCTCCGAAATATCTTTTCAAAATTTTATCCGTTCCGATTTGGATATAGCTCCCATATATATCTTTTACCGATTTCAATTTAATTGTGCGCCAAATGGGCAATACAAGTCCGAATTTAAAAGAAACAAATGCTTCGGCACATTTAGTATTTTCTCCCATAAAAACTTTTAATTGTTATGTGGAGCTCTACTAAATTAGCAAAGTGCCGCTCGACTTTAAGAGTTTCTTTACTGGTATAAATTAGACAAAAACGGCAAAGAACGGCACAAGTTTTTTGTTGATTATGAAAGATGGCATTCCATACCAAAATACGAAATCAAAATTTGAAGACCTTCTAGATACTATTTTTTGTTTCGGATATGGCGAATATCCGAAATTATCATCATTATTTTTAAATCTTTTTACACCCTCCACCAAAAAAGGTATGGAGGGTATATTAAGTTCGTCATTCCGTTTGTAACTCATCGAAATAATCATTTTAGACCCAACAAAGTATATATATTCTTGATCAGCGTAAAATTCTAAGACGATTTAGCCATGTCCGTCCGTCTGTCCGTCTGTTGTAATCACGCTACTATCTAAACGAATTAAGATAGGAAGCTAAAATTTTGCACAGATCTCTCTTTTGTCTGCAGGCAGGTCAAGTTCGAAGATGGGCTATATCGGTCCACGATATCGTATAGCCCCATGTAACGGTACCCCCCGATATTCGGTATTTTGATGATTTTACCCACATTTTTAAACGGAATTGTCTGAAAATCCACACAAGGAGTTCCTTGTGGGTACTTTATACCTCGGCAGAGAATTATCTATATAGGTCCACAATATCGTATAGCCCCCATATAACGGTACCCCCCGATATTCGGTATTTTGATGATTTTACCCACACTTTTCAACGGAATTGTCTGAAAATCCACACAAGGAGTTCCTCGTGGGTACTTTATACCTCGGCAGAGAATTGTCCATACAGGTCCACGATATCGTATAGCCCCCATGTAACGGTACCCCCCGATATTCGGTATTTTGATGATTTTACCCACATTTTTCAACGGAATTGTCTGAAAATCCACACAAGGAGTTCCTTGTGGGTACTTAATACCTCGGCATAGAATTGTCCATATAGGTCCACGATATCGTATAGCCGCCATGTAACGGTACCCCCCGATATTCGGTATTTTGATGATTTTACCCACATTTTTCAACGGAATTGTCTGAAAATCTACACAAGGAGTTCCTTGTGGGTACTTTATACCTCGGCAGAGAATTATCTATATAGGTCCACAATATCGTATAGCCCCCATATAACGGTACCCCCCGATATTCGGTATTCGGTAAATCCACACAAGGAGTTCCTTGTGGGTACTTTATACCTCGGCAGAGAATTATCTATATAGATCCACCATATCGTATAGCCCTCATATAACGGTACCCCCCGATATTCGGTATTTTGATGATTTTACCCACACTTTTCAACGGAATTGTCTGAAAATCCACACAAGGAGTTCCTCGTGGGTACTTTATACCTCGGCAGAGAATTGTCCATACAGGTCCACGATATCGTATAGCCCCCATGTAACGGTACCCCCCGATATTCGGTATTTTGATGATTTTACCCACATTTTTCAACGGAATTGTCTGAAAATCCACACAAGGAGTTCCTTGTGGGTACTTTATACCTCGACAGAGAATTATCTATATAGATCCACGATATTGTATAGCCCTCATATAACGGTACCCCCGATATTCGGTATTTTGATGTTTTTAGCCATATTTTTCAACGGTATGGTCACAAGGGGTTCTTTGTACACAAGGGGTTCTTTGTGAGCACTTTACCCACCGACAGAGAATTCTCTATATAGGTTAACGATAACGCATAGCTCCCATATAACGCGATATTCGGTATTTTGATGAGTTTAGCCACATTTTCCAATCGTATTGTCTGAAAATCCACACACGGAGTTCCTTGTGAGTACTTTACACGCAGACATAGATTTGTCTTTATAGGTCCACAATATCGTGTATCCCCCCATATATCGGTACCTTCCTATATTAGATATTTTAAAGATTTTTAAAGAATTTTTATTGGATTTTATTTTCTTGAAAATTTTCTAATTCGTTCCAAATGGTGGAGGGTATTCAAAGTTCGGCCCGGCCGAACTTACTGCTTTTTTACTTGTTTATTCTAAAATACACATAACTACCTGTATTCGATGGTCCAATTTTAGAATGATCACTTTTGATGAGAAAAAACTAAATTATTAGACCTCAAAAAAACCAAAAACAATTTTTATACCCTCCACCATACTATGGAGGTATATTAACTTTGTCATTCCGTTTGTAACTCTTCGAAATAGTCATATAAGACCCAACAAAGTATATATATTCTTGATCAGCGTAAAATTCTAAGTCGATTTAGCGATGTCCGTCTGTCTGTCTGTCTGTCTCTCCGTCTGTCTGTCTGTCTTTCCGTCTGTCTGTCTGTTGTAATCACGCTATCTTTTGAATGAATCGAGATTTTTCAACGGAATTGTCAGAAAATCCACACAAGGAGTTCCTTGTGGGTACTTTATACCTCGGCAGAGAATTATTTATATAGGTCCAAAATATCGTATAGCCCCCATATAACGGTACCCCCCGATATTCGCTATTTTGAAGATTTTACCCACATTTTTCATCGGAATTGTCTGAAAATCCACACGAGGAGTTCCTTGTGGGTACTTTATACCTCGGCAGAGAATTATCTATATAGATCCACGATATTGTATAGCCCTCATATAACGGTACCCCCGATATTCGGTATTTTGATGTTTTTAGCCATATTTTTCAACGGAATGGTCACAAGGGGTTCTTTGTACACAAGGGGTTCTTTGTGAGCACTTTACCCACCGACAGAGAATTCTCTATATAGGTTAACGATAACGTATAGCTCCCATATAACGCGGTATTCGGTATTTTGATGAGTTTAGCCACATTTTCCAATCGTATTGTCTGAAAATCCACACACGGAGTTCCTTGTGAGTACTTTACACGCAGACATAGATTTGTCTTTATAGGTCCACAATATCGTATATCCCCCCATATATCGGTACCTTCCTATATTAGATATTTTAAAGATTTTTAAAGAATTTTTATTGGATTTTATTTTTTTGAAAATTTTCTAATTCGTTCCAAATGGTGGAGGGTATTCAAAGTTCGGCCCGGCCGAACTTACTGCTTTTTTACTTGTTTATTCTAAAATACACATAACTACCTGTATTCGATGGTCCAATTTTAGAATGATCACTTTTGATGAGAAAAAACTAGATTATTAGACCTCAAAAAAACCAAAAACAATTTTTATACCCTCCACCATACTATGGAGGGTATATTAACTTTGTCATTCCGTTTGTAACTCTTCGAAATAGTCATATCAGACCCAACAAAGTATATATATTCTTGATCAGCGTAAAATTCTAAGTCGATTTAGCGATGTCCGTCTGTCTGTCGGTCTGTCTGTCTGTCCGTCTGTCTGTTGTAATCACGCTATCTTTCGAATGAATTGAGATAGATGGCTAAAAATTTGCACACATGCTTATTTTTCCAGTAAGCAGGTTAAGTTCGTAAATGGGACATGTAGGTCCACGTTTTCATATAGCCCCCACATAACGGTACCTCCCTATATTCGGTATTTTGATGATTTTAGCGACATTATTCACGGGAATTGTTTCAAATTTGGCATTTGAAGTTCAAAATGGATACTACACCCTAAGACAGAAAATTCTCTGTGCAGGTCCACGTGTTCATATAGCCCCCATATAACGGTACCTCCCTATATTCGGTATTTTGATGATTTTAGCAACATTATTCACCGGAATAGTTTCAAAATTGGTATTTGAAGTTCGTTATGGTAACTACAGTCTGTGACAGAAAATTGTCTGTGCGGGTCCAGGTCTTCGTATAGGCCCGATATATCAGTACCTCCCTATATTCGGTATTTTGACGATTTTAGGTACAATTCCCACCGATATTGTTTGAGATGTGGTATTTGAAGTTCGTAATGGATGCTACAGCCTGTTACAGAAAATTGTCTATGCTGGTCCAGGTCTTCGCACAGCTCCGATATAACGGCACCTCTTATGACAAACAATGCCTATGTATGTCCACGTCGTAAAGACCCCAATATAACGGCTATATTCGGTATTTTTAAAATTTTAACAGAATTTTACTTATTTGGTTAATAGCTTGGCTTAAGGTCATTAAAAACTATGTTTTTATTTTTGAATTTTTCCTTTTTTATTCATCCAATATTTCGATTTCCTCCGGAAATCATCTTCAGGGATCTGTTTTACAAAAAAACACAAATTACAAACTGATTTTAACAATATATAACACAATAAATAACATACATTTTTAAAGTAAAAAGCTCGTCTATTGAGTTTAAATGTCACTATCAAACTAAGTTTTCTTTCGTCGGTGTTTATGAACTAGGCTTCTGTAAATGTGAGCACAATGGTCTGTATCGGTTTTATAATTAATTCGTTTGTCATTTGGTAAACTTATAATATGTAACATTTCCAATGAAAATCGTCTTTTGTAATTATTTTCTTGTGCTAATATGTCGACGGTTTTAAGGTCGGGTTTATGTCCTGTCAATGTGCAATGGGCAGCTAAAGCAGTCTTCTGTTCGAGAGGCTTGTCACTTTTTTGATCCGATTTATGTCCGGAAAGTCTAGTTTTTAATTTCGTCTTTGTCGTGCCGACATATGACTTTTGGCATACGTCAGCGTTGTCCCCATTACATGTTATCCTATAAACTACATTGCACTTGTCCTCATTCTTAATTTTAGATTTTGTTTTACTAAACAGACTGTCGACATTATTACGAGATTTAAACGCTAATTGATAGTGGTCCTTATTGTAGACGTTTGATTTACCAAGTCTTTCTGAGAATCCCGGGATGTAAGTAACAGCTTTATATATCTTTTCTTGTCTTGCCTCCTTTATTTGGTCCGTTTTTGCGTGTATAATTAGGTCGTCAATGGTGCTTTTTGGAAAATCATTTTGGCTTAATATGTGGCGTATTTTTCTTTCGTTCTCTGAGTGGAATTGTTCGTCACTTATATTGAAAATCCTTTTGATAAAATTAGTCGCTGTGTTTATTTTTATTCGTCGGGGGTGTTTAGAATAAAAGTTAATAAATCGTCCTGACGCCGTTGGTTTTTGGTACCAATCTAATATAAGTTTTCTTCCTTGTCTGATTATTATTGAGTCCAAATAGGGTAGTCTGTCATTTTTCTCCAGTTCGTGTGTAAATTGTATGCTCGGGTTGAATGTATTTAGGATATTTAATGTGGTGTTGATATCCGATTTCTTCATTATACAAAAAATGTCGTCTACGTATTTAGTTACTACTCTCGGCTTTGTCATCAGTTTTTCTAAAGAAGCGTCCAATAAATCCTCCATTACGATGTCAGCAATGATCGGTGACGCTGGTGATCCCATAGGAAGTCCTTTTCGTTGTTCGTACACCTTGTCCGAGTATATGAAATATCTACAGTCCTTTATACAAAAGGTCAGTATTTCTTTAAAAACGTCTTTAGGTATTTTCGTGTATTTTTGTAACATGTTCCACTTTTCATCTATTGTTCTTAAAGCTAGGTTAATCGGTATGCTGGGAAACAACGAAACTACATCAAATGATATTAATACCTCGTCTTCTTCAATCTCCAAATTCATTATCTTGGTTTTAAAATCAATTGCGTCCTTAATGTTATATGATGAATCCCCTGTCAAGTGTTTTAAAATATTTACAATATACTTGGAAAGTCCGTGAGCTGGTGAATTTATTGAAGAACATATTGGTCTTAGAGGTGTGCTTTCTTTATGTATTTTTGGAAGCCCGTAGATTCTTGGCGCATTTGCAGTATTGATTGTCAATTTATTTTTCTCCATCATATCAATTACTCCCATTTTATATAATTTATCTATTAATTTGTTGTTTTTATTCTGTAATGTCGTAGTTGGGTCCCGCTTTAACCTTTTGTAGGTGCAAATATCATTTAAAATGGTTTTCATTTTCATATCATAGTCCATCTTGTGCATTGCAACCGTCTTTCCCCCTTTATCAGCATTTAATATCAATACATCTTTATTTTCTTTTAAAAATTGTTTTGTTCTACCCACTGTGTCCATTATTAGTTTATCTCTTATACTCAATTTCGTCTGTTGTAAGTGGTCGTCAATTAGAGAGACTATTGCATTTCTCGCGTTCTCTTGATCCTCTTTGTCGTCTAAGGTTTGAATACATTCTTCACTTTCTGCAATGACATTCAGTAAGGGGAATGCCGTTTTTGTTGTTGGCAAAGCATATTTGGGGCCCATCGACAACAGCCACTGAACGTCGTTTGGTATGCTTACGTTGGTGTTGTTGGTGAACCATTGGTTGTTGTGTTGAATATTCAATATTGATAGTTGTTCTTGTTTTAATTTTTGGTATTTGTTGATGTGTCTTGTTTTGTTTTTGTTGTCGTAGCTGCGACGGAGAACATTTTCACTCTCAATGTATTTGTTGTAATCTTCTTCGTCCATTACCTGCTGCAGTTTCGTTTTAGTTTTTTTGAGTATAGTTTTGTTGTTGTGGAGTTCTTTATGTTTTTGTTGTATTATAAGCTTTAATATTTTTATGTGGAAATTGTAATTGTATTTTTCGAGTGTTGATAATAAATTTGGCGGGATTTTCTCATTTGTTTGGAATATGTTGTTGGTGTTTTTAGTAGTGTTAGAAATGAACTTTGAAACTACTCCTAGCTGTCTGCATTTTATTAAAAAGGTTGTTTTGATGCTGTCAAAGTTGCTGTTTGCCGGTTACGTTTGGAATATTGCTTGATGTTATTAATCGTGTTTGTGTCATATTTTTGTTTAATTTCTTTGTATAAATGCATTTTTTAACGTATTTCTCTTAATTATGATGCGGTGTGCCTTCCGTGTTAAATGTTGTTGTTGTATATTGTTGACCTGTTATATTTATTTTACTTATTTGGTTAATAGCTTGGCTTAAGGTCATTAAAAAACTATGTTTTTATTTTTGAATTTTTCCTTTTTTATTCATCCAATATTTCGATTTCCTCCGGAAATCATCTTCAGGGATCTGTTTTACAAAAAAAACACAAATTACAAACTGATTTTAACAATATATAACACAATAAATAACATACATTTTTAAAGTAAAAAGCTCGTCTATTGAGTTTAAATGTCACTATCAAACTAAGTTTTCTTTCGTCGGTGTTTATGAACTAGGCTTCTGTAAATGTGAGCACAATGGTCTGTATCGGTTTTATAATTAATTCGTTTGTCATTTGGTAAACTTATAATATGTAACATTTCCAATGTAAATCGTCTTTTGTAATTATTTTCTGAAAATGTTCTCCGTCGCAGCTACGACAACAAAAACAAAACAAGACACATCAACAAATACCAAAAATTAAAACAAGAACAACTATCAATATTGAATATTCAACACAACAACCAATGGTTCACCAACAACACCAACGTAAGCATACCAAACGACGTTCAGTGGCTGTTGTCGATGGGCCCCAAATATGCTTTGCCAACAACAAAAACGGCATTCCCCTTACTGAATGTCATTGCAGAAAGTGAAGAATGTATTCAAACCTTAGACGACAAAGAGGATCAAGAGAACGCGAGAAATGCAATAGTCTCTCTAATTGACGACCACTTACAACAGACGAAATTGAGTATAAGAGATAAACTAATAATGGACACAGTGGGTAGAACAAAACAATTTTTAAAAGAAAATAAAGATGTATTGATATTAAATGCTGATAAAGGGGGAAAGACGGTTGCAATGCACAAGATGGACTATGATATGAAAATGAAAACCATTTTAAATGATATTTGCACCTACAAAAGGTTAAAGCGGGACCCAACTACGACATTACAGAATAAAAACAACAAATTAATAGATAAATTATATAAAATGGGAGTAATTGATATGATGGAGAAAAATAAATTGACAATCAATACTGCAAATGCGCCAAGAATTACGGGCTTCCAAAAATACATAAAGAAAGCACACCTCTAAGACCAATATGTTCTTCAATAAATTCACCAGCTCACGAACTTTCCAAGTATATTGTAAATATTTTAAAACACTTGACAGGGGATTCACCATATAACATTAAGGACGCAATTGATTTTAAAACCAAGATAATGAATTTGGAGATTGAAGAAGACGAGGTATTAATATCATTTGATGTAGTTTCGTTGTTTCCCAGCATACCGATTAACCTAGCTTTAAGAACAATAGATGAAAAGTGGAACATGTTACAAAAATACACGAAAATACCTAAAGACGTTTTTAAAGAAATACTGACCTTTTGTATAAAGGACTGTAGATATTTCATATACTCGGACAAGGTGTACGAACAACGAAAAGGACTTCCTATGGGATCACCAGCGTCACCGATCATTGCTGACATCGTAATGGAGGAATTATTGGACGCTTCTTTAGAAAAACTGATGACAAAGCCGAGAGTAGTAACTAAATACGTAGACGACATTTTTTGTATAATGAAGAAATCGGATATCAACACCACATTAAATATCCTAATTACATTCAACCCGAGCATACAATTTACACACGAACTGGAGAAAAATGACAGACTACCCTATTTGGACTCAATAATAATCAGACAAGGAAGAAAACTTATATTAGATTGGTACCAAAAACCAACGGCGTCAGGACGATTGATTAACTTTTATTCTAAACACCCCCGACGAATAAAAATAAACACAGCGACTAATTTTATCAAAAGGATTTTCAATATAAGTGACGAACAATTCCACTCAGAGAACGAAAGAAAAATACGCCACATATTAAGCCAAAATGATTTTCCAAAAAGCACCATTGACGACCTAATTATACACGCAAAAACGGACCAAATAAAGGAGGCAAGACAAGAAAAGATATATAAAGCTGTTACTTACATCCCGGGATTCTCAGAAAGACTTGGTAAATCAAACGTCTACAATAAGGACCACTATCAATTAGCGTTTAAATCTCGTAATAATGTCGACAGTCTGTTTAGTAAAACAAAATCTAAAATTAAGAATGAGGACAAGTGCAATGTAGTTTATAGGATAACATGAAATGGGGACAACGCTGACGTATGCCAAAAGTCATATGTCGGCACGACAAAGACGAAATTAAAAACTAGACTTTCCGGACATAAATCGGATCAAAAAAGTGACAAGCCTCTCGAACAGAAGACTGCTTTAGCTGCCCATTGCACATTGACAGGACATAAACCCGACCTTAAAACCGTCGACATATTAGCACAAGAAAATAATTACAAAAGACGATTTACATTGGAAATGTTACATATTATAAGTTTACCAAATGACAAACGAATTAATTATAAAACCGATACAGACCATTGTGCTCACATTTACAGAAAAACTAGTTTGATAGTGACATTTAAACTCAATAGACGAGCTTTTTACTTTAAAGATGTATGTTATTTATTGTGTTATATATTGTTAAAATCAGTTTGTAATTTGTGTTTTTTTGTAAAACAGATCCCTGAAGATGATTTCCGGAGGAAATCGAAATATTGGATGAATAAAAAAGGAAAAATTCAAAAATAAAAACATAGTTTTTTAATGACCTTAAGCCAAGCTATTAACCAAATAAGTAAAATAAATATAACAGGTCAACAATATACAACAACAACTTTTAACAGAATTTTTTAAGGATTTTATTTTTTAAAAATTTCCAAATTCGTTGCAAATGACGGAGGGCATTAAAAGTTCGGCCCGGCCGAACTTACTGCTTTTTAACTTGTTTATCTTCTTCTTGCCAAAAAGTGAAATATTTCTCGACTTTGCCACCGTGTAATTAGAAAACTTAATAACGTTTAAAATAGTTTAAAAATATTTATTCCAAAAGACGAATTTTATTTTTCAATTAATTTTTTGTGATTTCACCCCTCCGTGCCTCGTTCCGTATATGGTCGCGCTTATACAGTTTGCGACACATATTATTTTATATATATTATTCGCACATATACCGGTGGGGCTATTCAACTGTCTTTGTTCCTGTTTGTGTTTAGTGTATATTTATGCCGCTAGTTGTATCTCTTTAAATAAAAAATATCTGTTAAATCGTTAATTTTCACACTTTTCACAAATTTTTATTTTTTTGCAACTATTCGACATATTTTGTCTACATAGTCGACATGTTTCACTATATTACATCGATAGTACGTCCTACTTCCGGCAGAGTTTGCTCGTCATATATTAGATAATATTCTACAAATATAACATTTTCCCAATTTTCTGCGATAATACATTCGATTGTGTTACTTTAAAATATGTTGAAAGATCTTTGCTTGTTTAGAGGTTTAGTACAACCTATCGCCGCTGGGGTTCGCTTTTTCTAAAGGAAATAATAAAACATGTTCCGTTTTTTTTTTGTCCTAATTTTACCCACTTTTCTAATTTTCGGCATATTTGAGGAGATATATTTGATATTTTCCTGCAAATTACTTCATTTCTTCTTCCAAAAAGAGAAAAGAACATAAACTTTCTAGAATCACTCTACAATTTCTGAAAAATTATGTCGTTAGATTATTTTATTTATGTTGCCATCGCTTACACCGGCATTAAATGCGACTAAGTGCATTTAATGCCGGTGTAAGCAATGGTAATTTTCCTCTTTTCAAATAAAACAAAATTCATATTTCCGAATTTAAATCCCTATGGGAACATGTGAAGTCATCGTTCGAGCAGTTCATGGTTATTTTATTCTTTTAACCTCCCTATATGTAACACAAAAGTCTTCAACAAAGATTTCATGTCATGGTCATAGTCCAAAAAGCTCCCTTATCTTATTAAGGTTTCAGCTAGCCTGGCAGAACATATGCTTTCGCTTCGAAAATAAGCGCATTCTGGTGAATAATCAGCTAAATGTTTTATTCAATCTTCCTTTGTTAGGTGATATAAGCTCCTGTATTGATACACTTTCAATGTACGAAATCGACGCCAGAAGTTTGGATCCGATATTTATATTTCTCTGTTCCAATCGTCTTTTAGACTCAAAGCTGACTCTGTGGGAACAAAATAATCTGAAAAAAAGCTATTCAAGGGCAGACCTTTCTCGCCAATCGGTGTCGTTCACTTGAGTCCGTTTCCGAGATGCGTAAAAATCCAAAGTCTGATAAATACAGGGGAAAGTCCATGTCACATTCCAAAAGTTAAAAACGCTGTTCATTCCAGACTAAAGTTTTTTTAATAAATTAAGACTTCCATATTAGCATAAGAAAGTGCGGATTTCCGGCCTTAATAACACCACTGCCACTTCCGTTCGAAAACTGTGCTCCTTAAATCAATGTTCAAGATTTGATAATTCCGTATAAGTCTCGGTCCAGTCGTTTATCTTGAAACTTACCGTCGCATACTTTGCCAACTTCACTATTTCTAATATTAATCTTGCTGATACACATTTTCAAAAAGCTCCCGTATTGATCTATTGATAGGCGGTTATTTCATTCCTGATATCATGAGATCCGAAATGGTGCCTAATCTCTGTGAGTCTTTGACCTGCCAAGAGACCATATTTGGATGGATTGTCACGGCCCCAATTCCTACGTCCACTTCGTGTCTATCATCCACAGGGATCTCCAACTTCTGCGAGATTTTTCTTGATACTGAAATTAGTTGTTTTTGGGAGGTGGAGAATCTTCCTAGGAAGAGATTATATTCCAAATGTCAACTACCAAAAGAAATGAAGATAATCAGATACAATTGGCCTGGGACAATCTCGTTTTTCGCTTAATCCGAAATGCAATGTTCAAGAAAGAGTATGGCCAAATTTTACACGAGTACATACAACTAAATCACATGACTTCAATTCAAGCTCCGAGCTGTAACAACGATTCCTTCTATTACTACATACCTCACCACGCAGTTTTTAAACTGGAAAGTTCGACCACCAAAGTTCATGTGGTTTTTAATGCATCATCTGCTTCTTCTAATGGTCAAAGTCTCAACGACTATACTGGTTCAGTATTGCAGAATGACTTGATCAGGTTGATTCACAAATGACAATTTTTTCGATATGTGATCAACGCTGCTCCTGAAGACACTGTATATTTCAAGACCAAAGCTATGTGGAGCTGTCCTACCGGCGGAAATGATCGACACATTACTCACAACGCTTGATATTCCCAATTACTCGATATTCTGTTCTCCACAATATTTCTTACCTGGCTTTCCAAATCTCTTGGTCATTGGCTAACATTCCAGCTTATTGAACTAGACCAGATTTTTCTGGTCCTTCGATATTAAAAGTAAATGCGGACGCAAAGGGTTATGTATGTGTTCATATGTTTTTGCACTAAAGCAATATGTCTCGAAGCAACTTCCGATCTTTCCACTTCCACTTTCTTGGGAGAATTTCAAATAATATAGCACATATATTAAACAATATACATGAACTGTTTATAATAGACCCATGTAAGATGGTTCTCTACCAAAGTAGCCTAAAATCACATTTTAAGCCAAATCGATTCGAAAATATAATCAAAACTCTCGAAATAGGTAAAATCAGGATGCACCTTTATATGGGCGCTACTCCAAAACATTGACATTGAAAATTTTCCGCAAAGAGGTCTTCTATCCCTTAGAAACGAAGATGCCAAACAAGGGAAAAATCAATTGAAAAATGTGGCCAATACCCTGGAAACAGTTGAAATTAGCGGATGCTTGATCTTATATATATAATTATTTGTTTTGTTCTTTCTGAAATCTCAAATTACCAACATTTAAGGAATTGAGAAGGGATATATCATAATGTAGACCAACTTGATACATATTTCGTACAAATGATTCTTTATGTAACCCATATGACTGTATCAAATTTAAAACTATATGTAAACTTTTGCAGAGTATAGAGGAAAATATTTGAGTCCATTTGTGTATTGTAAAGCTATATGAAATGGACCTTAAAAAAGTTTGACCCTAGAACCCCCCCCCCCCTTTTTGGGATTTTCATCTACCAACCGAAAAATTTCCCAACCTCATGATTGTCTGCGGCGCAGTGTAATTACTGACGATAACACATAGT
The DNA here is from genome assembly GCF_030504385.1 of Musca domestica. Lineage (NCBI taxonomy): Eukaryota > Metazoa > Arthropoda > Insecta > Diptera > Muscidae > Musca > Musca domestica. The sequence continues at coordinate 2,434,376 of NW_026712172.1, read as the reverse complement.
CCCAGTGTGACGTTACCTGTGATTTAAGGTTCGATGATATGAATTATTTTCTTACTAAATTTTTAATTCGGAGTTTCGTACCTCAGGATCGATAGTAATTTCTAAATTGAAATCCTGGAAATAATTTAATATATAATTATAATTTAACCATGGCCAAATTATAAGGTCGCCAAGTAAGCCTACCTACATTTTCTGTCAGCATATTTTGAATTCGCCTGACAACTACAACAGACGTCAAAATTATTTTCCATGGATGTCCAAAGGAAGAAATCACAAATTCCTACCCCTGTACCAGCAGCTTGTTGAAAAGAAATTGTTTGCTGAACAGAAAAAGTTTGCCGAAAGAATGGTTCTCTCAAACATCTTTCAAATCCCCCTATATGAATTGCATTGTTGTCCTTACCACATTAATGATTATCATGTTTACATGGGTAAACAGCAATTCCAATTCTTGATCCTTGTGAATTCAGCGGCAGTCGTGTGCCGGTGGGTTTTGGTAAACTCATGGCAAATTACACAACTTTGGTGAATACTAATACTTGCAACAGTCAGAAGGCCTGGTGGGGAGCTCCATCTCCTCTACTCAGGATTATGCCTATTAAATTGTCATATCTATGGATTTCGATTACGTTTTTTGTAATCGTTGGTGGTTTCATCGACGATTTTGACCATATTATAAAACGTTCAACATGCGCAATATTAAATATATTTTTAATTGAACAGTGTTGGCTTGTTTGTTCGGGATACCGTAGTATATTGTTGTTGCAAAATGGTCAGGCTTTATCCCTTTATTGTTGTTTTTATAACACAACGTTTGTTTATTAGTGGAGAACGATGGTAATATTTACAAGGGGGTAAGGCAGAGAATGCCTAGGTTTCGGAAAGAGCTACCAATCCTCATCAGTTCCCTTGTTTCTTGTCTGGGATATTCTCCCCAGAAGTTATTTTTAAAATAACTTCTATGACAAAAAACATTTTTTACCCAAGTGACAAGATCGTAAGCTCAATAGAAGAGGAACCAAAGAATTAAATAAAACTAAAATTCTTTCGGAAAGTCTTCTAATCTAGATTTAGAAGACTTTCCAAAAGAATTTTTGTTTTATTTAATTCTTTGGTTCCTCTTCTACTGAGCCTACGATCTTGTCACTTGGGTAAAAAATGTTTTTTGTCATAGAAGTTATTTTAAAAAAAAAACTTTTGGGGAGAATATCCCAGACAAAAAAACAAGGGAACTGATGAGGATTGGTAGCTCTTTCCGAAACCTAGGCATTCTCTGCCTTACCCCTTGGTAAAAATTACCATCGTTCTCCACTAATAAACAAACGTTGTTTTATAAAAACAACAATAAAGGGATAAAGCCTGACCATTTTGCAACAACAAAATACTACGGTATCCCGAACAAACAAGCCAACACTGTTCAATTAAAAATATATTTAATATTGCGCATGTTGAACGTTTTATAATATGGTCAAAATCGTCGATGAAACCACCAACGATTACAAAAAACGTAATCGAAATCCATAGATATGACAATTTAATAGGACTAATCCTGAGTAGAGGAGATGGAGCTCCCCACCAGGCCTTCTGACTGTTACAAGTATTAGTATTCACCAAAGTTGTGTAATTTGCCATGAGTTTACCAAAACCCACCGGCACATGACTGCCGCTGAATTCACAAGGATCAAGAATTGGAATTGCTGTTTACCCATGTAAACATGATAATCATTAATATGGTAAAGACGACAATGCAATTCATATAGGGGGATTTGAAAGATGTTTGAGAGAACCATTCTTTCGGCAAACTTTTTCTGTTCAGCAAACAATTTCTTTTCAACAAGCTGCTGGTACAGGGGTAGAAATTTGTGATTTCTTCCTTTGGACATCCATGGAAAATAATTTTGACGTCTGTTGTAGTTGTCAGGCGAATTCAAAATATGCTGACAGAAAATGTAGGTAGGCTTACTGGGCGACCTTATAATTTGGCCATGGTTAAATTATAATTATATATTAAATTATTTCTAGGATTTCAATTTAGAAATTACTATCGATCCTGAGGTACGAAACTCCGAATTAAAAATTTAGTAAGAAAATAATTCATATCATCGAACCTTAAATCACAGTTAACGTCATACTGGGACTGTGTGCTATCGTCAGTAATTACACTGCGCCGCAGACAATCATGAGGTTGGGAAATTTTTCGGTTGGTAGATGAAAATCCCAAAAAGGGGGGGGGGGTGTTCTAGGGTCAAACTTTTTTAGGGTCCATTTCATATAGCTTAACAATACACAAATGGACTCAAATATTTTCCTCTATACTCTGCAAAAGTTTACATATAGTTTTAAATTTGATACAGTCATATGGGTTACATAAAGAATCATTTGTACGAAATATGTATCAAGTTGGTCTACATTATGATATATCCCTTCTTAATTCCTTAAATGTTGGTACTTTGAGATTTCAGAAAGAACAAAACAAATAATTATATATATAAGACCAAGCATCCGCTAATTTCAACTGTTTCCAGGGTATTGGCCACATTTTTCAATTGATTTTTCCCTTGTTTGGCATCTTCGTTTCTAAGGGATAGAAGACCTCTTTGCGGAAAATTTTCAATGTCAATGTTTTGGAGTAGCGCCCATATAAAGGTGCATCCTGATTTTACCTTATGGGGAGAATATCCCAGACAAGAAACAAGGGAACTGATGAGGATTGGTGGCTCTTTCCGAAACCTAGGTATTCCCTGCCTTACCCCCAGGTAAACATTACCATCGTTCTCCACTAATAAACAAACGTTGTTTTATAAAAACAACAATAAAGGGATAAAGCCTGACCATTTTGCAACAACAATATATTTTTAATTGATACATTCGATGTGTGGTGAATGATTTTTATTACTAAAATTTGTAACACGTGTCATGAGAAGGTGTAGATAAAAATCAGAGTGATTTTTTTACAAGGAATAACCAGATTAATCATGTAACTCCAAAAGGATGGATCGGGAGACATGTAATATATACTGCCGCCTTCAAACTTTCGTGAGAGCCTTAAATCTCTCAATGATTTAAATGCCAACTATCACTGAATTTTCACAAAACTTTGTCCTTTATTATGTCGCTTTGCCATTCTTGAAATCAATGTACGAGTGCTTTAATTTCGCAAGATGCATGCTTGAATAGAGACAGGTTTGAAATCTTTACAATCACACGGTCTCAGAATCTCAAGGGCATAGTGATGCCAATATTTTCATCAACTGCTTTCAAAACAATGAGATAAAAAATGATGCTTGTGGAAGTTTGAAATTCTTGGGAGGTGCAAGATTCCACAGGAAACAATTATAACCGCGTATTTTGGGCATGAGGTATGGAAAATTTTGGCTTATTCCTCTTTTTTACATTTCATACAAAATTCTTATTGTCAATATTGACAAAACACGAATTCGCTGAATTATTTTTGTCTAGGCGAATATATATATTTTTTGCCCCAACAACAAATTTTGAAAATATATGTAGTTGAAGAGTTGTATTTTTGGGGAATTCGCCTTCTGGTCGACCTTATAAGTGGGCCATGAATTTAACTATCATAAATAAGGTGTCATCGGTTTATAAAATTTAGGGACCCCATAAAGTATGTTAAAAAGTAGAAATCTTTGTCGATTAAATTATGACATGTTTTTTTACAATTTCTACCGAATGAACTGTAATTTGACATTTTATGTTTTGAGAATTGTGAAATCAATACCGGCAACAACTGTTTAAAAGCACGTTGAGCTTTTAAATATTTTGATGCTTCGAGAAGTATTTTTTAATCAAAATTTTTCAAATCAAAAAATTTTGGTATGGCAACCATATAACGGCATGTACAGAAAACATGCAAAATGTCTCGTTTTTTTTATTAAAAAGAATTTTCAATTCCAAAAGGCATTCTGAAACAATTCTACACAAAATTCCATATCGAAATAGAACAGTTAATTTCAGTTCTGCAATTTTTCTAGAGACTTTTCTCGAAATTTCCTTTCTTGAAAACGTTTCCAGTGTAATTACAAATAACCAAAAGAAAATATAAGATAAATCGTCCCAGTCATCCTAAACTGAAGTGTTACTATACTTTTTTTTTAAATGTTGGATTGGAGGGAGAGTCAAGATTACGTCGTATACTATCACTAAATCCAAATAGTGTGCGTAAAAGTAGTCGTGGTCAAAATCCTTTTCCTTAAAAAAATAACTCGGGGTATGACGAACGTTTGCACAAAAAATTATTGTTAGGCCGTTAAGCATCGTTGCCTATGCAATGTGAATTAACTAAGTACGTGATAACAGTGGAAACCAAAATATCGCATATAGGAAATATTGAAGTCCGACAGATGTTCAGAGTTTGCTAATGAATTACTGGAACATAGAACAAAGATTTTCCACACCTTACCACCAAGAGGTTTTGAATGAATATTTTCTCAATTTGGTAAACCATGACAACTGTAGAAAATTTTTTGTTGCAGGATATTCACCATTTGAACTAGTATTAGGGTAATTACCAACTTTACTAGGAGATACTTAGCAGAAACAAGATGACAATTCAAAAAAAAAAAATAATAATAATAATAATAATAATAAGAAATACTAGAATTGTCAAGTGAGCCAAAATCCAAAAACCAAAACCAAGTATATGGCCACCATGCGTTGTCCATAAATGTATACACTATTTTTTTAGTTATATACAGTTGTTTGTGGCAAATCAGCAACAAGCAAGTAGATCGCATTCATATTTTCTGAGTTGTAATATTCGAGAAATAATTTTAGAAAAACAATGGGAATATGAAATTGGATAAATGAGAAAAATGTATGACAAAATGTATGTCAACATACATATATGTATGTATATATTTTTGTGGTCGATTTTTATCCATTAAGTCAAATTTACCAATAAGAAATATTATTATATAAGCTTGAGTAAGAAATAAAGAAAACCAGAATTGTTGTGGACACAACGCAAACACATTTGGCATTTTCTGTGCTTCGGTAGAGTTTTATGGAGCCTATGCCATAGGCCACATTACTTTTGAACTATAGTTCGGTTTTTGAAATGGATTTTAAGGCGGCTCGAACAGTTGTTTTGGTGCGATTCGGTACAGTGTTATGTGTAAATAACAACATATCCAATTCCGCACACGACATTAAATTTGTCGCCGTGACTAACCTCAAATCAATTGTCAATATATTTATAGTAAAAATATACTTAATTATATGATTTTAGTTGTATGTTATGAGGAACTAATAAAAAATAATGAAGCTTTGTTTACATTACGACGCAAATTTGGGGGAACACTTTTTGAACCGTTCAAATGCGGCTATAGTTGAAATACGATTTTTGGTTCGCTGCAAAAATTTCAGAAATAACAGTTAGGTTCGGTTCGGAACAGGCCTGTTACCCTGCATTAAACAATGCGAGACGTGTAAGATAAATAAATTAGAAAATATAAATGTTGTATTTATTGTTTATTGATTTGTTTGATATGGAAAACTTAGAAGAAATTCCCGATGTAGTTCGGTTAATAGAGCAGGATCTTGTAGGATCGGACATCTTCGAATTTGCAATCTTTGTTGAATTTGGGAAGGAGCTGAGGAGACGTTGAAATTGTAATGTGGCCATGTAGATTCTGAAACTTTTCAAGTTTCATCTAATTTCCAATAATATTCAAATAAACAGAAGCTAAAACAAAGATTTAAAGCTATACAATATTTCCCACAAACAATTAAAAACACATAAAGTTCGGCCGGGCCGAACTTTCAGAACCCTCTCCATTAGATAAAAACCATATAGACAATGTTACGCCACAGCTGGAAATACACTTGTTAAAAATGTCATCAAAATACTGAGCATATAGCAAAACTAGGACCTTTATGTACTGTTCTATTCAAAGATATACCCAAGAAACATTAAATCTGCCTGTACAGATATATGGGGTATATATCAAAACTCGGTCCTATATAGCCCATTTTCAATATCAAAAGTCCTGCAGATCTGATTAAAATTTTATCAACCTACTGTGAATTTCACACACAAATGTACATCGCTAAATCGACATAGAATACCGAATAAAGGAAGATACCGTTGTATGTGGACTATACTAAGACGTGGACTTGCATAGGCAATTTTCCGTCATAGGTTGTAGTACCCATTACGAACTTCAAATACGAAATTACGATGAATAATGTGGCGAAACCCCTGGAAATACCGAATATCTCGGGGTAGCGTTATATGGGTGCTATACTAAAACGTAGACCTATATAGACAATTCTCTTGCAGTGGTTAAGTACTTCAAAATATTTTATTGAAAAATGTCTTTAAAATCATTGGAATCACTGAAAAATGTGGTTAAAATCATCAAAATATCGAATACCGGGGGTACCGTTATAGCCCATCTTGACCTTGACCGAACTTGACCTGCCTGCAGACAAAAGACAGATCGGTGCAAAATTTTAGCTTCCTATTTTTATTCGTTTTGGCTCTAGCGTGATTACAATAGACGAACAGGCGGGCAGACGGGAAGGGCTAGAATTTTACACTGATCAAGAATATATATACATTGTTGGATATTAAATTTATATTTCCATACTATGTTGTAACGACGAATTTCCTTCGGTTGCTGGGGTTAGCTTGCGAGGGCCGGAGTTCGTCACAGAAATTTATATTGAGTGACCGAGAGAGTGATAAAACAATTTGGTTTTGGTTTTTAATCAGAGTATGGCTTTATTTGTGGATATGGTGGTGACTATAAACTCTATGTTGCGCTGATAAACGTAGGTGTGACGGATCGGGGTGAATTTCCGAACGGGTTGTCCCTTCCGGCGTTAGAGGTGTCCTGGATAAATCCTCTAGCTGACTGGCCTGGATAAGTACTCCCGTTGATATGGTCAAATTAGGGCTCTATCCTCTCCTTTACCACAATATTCGCAGGAGACCTGGATAAGTACTCCCGTGGTATGGCCACGTGAAAGTTCCGGTATTTTCTATTCTCCTACCGTTTCGCAGGATAACTATATAAGTACTCCAGATCCCCTCTTACGGCTTAATGTGTTGCGAATAATAGCTAAAACAAACAAGATCGGTTGGGCCCTGCGGCCTATGAACTCCGCAGAGGGTTAAAGTCCAAAAGACAAGGTCTAACGAGGGTATAAGCTACGGGTCCCAGGGGATACGGACTCCTCGGAGATTTAAAAAAAGAAACAGAAGTCTTTCGAAAATTTAAAGCGTCGAGACCCAAGGGATACACACTCCACAGAGGGTTAATATAAGAAACCGAAGTATACTGAGATTTTAACGACACGGACCTAAGGGATACACACCCCACAGAGAGTTAATAAAAGAGAACCGAAGTCTTCCGAAAGTCTAAAGAGTTGGGCCCAGAGGGATACACACTCCACAGAGGGTTAATGCTAGCAAGCCGAAGTGTTCTCTGAATTGAACGATGGGGACCCTAGGGATACACACCCCACAGAGGGTTAATTAAGGAAAGCCGAAGTTTTCCGAGAGTTTAAAGACGGGGACCCAAGGGATACACATGCCACAGAGGGTTAATTTAAGAAAGCCGAAGTTTTCCGAAAGTCTAACGAGTCGGACCCAGAGGGATACACATTCCACAGAGAGTTAATTTAAGAAAGCCGAAGCCTTCCGAGAATTTAACGATGGGGACCAAAGGAAAACACACTCCATATAGGGTTAATAAATGGAAGCCGGAATGTTCCGAGAGGTTTACTATAAGAAAGCCGAAGTCTCCCGATGATTTAACGATACGGACCCAAGGGATACAAACTCCACACAGGGTTTGTTCATGGGAAAAGCGCTACAAGCGCAGCACTAATGTTTGCCCTCGAAGGCAATTCCCATGTACGTCGTATCTCCCTTTTTTCTATACTGGCAATGCCATATCATTGGTTCTGTTTTGATCAATATTTTCCGCCTATCTTGCTCTCAGAGTAAGAACAAGGGTTCGATGAGAAGAAGAATCATCTTCTATTAGTTTTTTGGAGTTTTAACATTGTGTTTTTTGCCTTTGACCAAGAAGGTCGTTAGAATAAAATTGTGCCCCAAGAATAAAAAGTGAAGTCAAAAATATATATTGTGCGTTTGATTGTAAAGCGAGGATCGACATAGTGGTAGCTGACCGTATTCAGAAACAACTTGTTGAGGCTTCATAGGAACCCTTGCACAAGTAGGAGCATTTACCCGAGCCAGAAGTGCAGGTAACCAGTCGATCAGGGAAACTGACTCCGTGGTGACCGACTGCAAAGTTGTCCCGTCAACATCTGGTCCTTCTCAACCAGGAATTTGGACAAAAGAATCAGCATCTGGTCCTTCTCAACCGGTAATTTGGACAAAATAATAGAAGTAAGTACCGGCAATTTTTTTGAAAAAAAATTGGAATTGTGATGAAGAGCGAAAACTGTATCTATTGTCGTGGTTCCGTTACATAACCTTCCTAAAAATACTCAAGGGTAGCTAAGGTTATTGACTCATTTGGTACCATTGGAGTATTTTTGGAGCCTTGCCGCTGCTTACTCTTTGGCCCTTGATTGTGTTGTTGTTTGTAACAGCACTTTGTTTATTTATTTCGCACTGGCATTGTTTATGTTGTTGGTAGCTCGCTGCTTGTGCGTTGGTGGTTCAGTACTTGTGCGTTGGTTGCTATGCAGTGGTGCTGTTTATGATTTGGTGGCTCGCAGCTTGTGCGCTGGTGGCTCTGCATAGTTGTTGCATTGTCTCTATCTAATTTGTTTGGGCTCTATTGGAGTTTTTGTCATTGTCGGCTGCCCTGACTCATATTCATTTGAATTGATTTCATTGCTAGTTTATGAAGAACTATATTTCTCAAAGCAAACAATAATTGGAAAGAGTAACATTGACTCTTTGGTTATCCATCTTATTAGAACACAACAAAAAAATTATTGCTACATAAACAGTGGTGTGTAACGGTCTGTAAAATAACTTGCTCGTTTGGAGACTTACGGAAGACGTTACAAACTTTCAAAACTCAAGGGTACTGTTTTTGAGTATTCTTGACTGCTCAGATTGGACGTTTAATTGTAAACATTCATTTCACCATCAATAATTTTTCGAGATTATAATTTCTTTTGAAGATAATTTAAAGGATACTGATTCCTCAGGATTCTACTGTTCTGCAATTGAAGTTGAAAAATCAGTTTGTGGACAGAATGGAAGGAAACCCTGAAAGCTTGTACCTCTGAACCGGAGAGCTATAAAAAAAACTTAGCTCTGTCGAGAAACTTTACCATTTGTTCCAAAAAACAAGTGGAGAGGCAAGAGAATAAATCGCCATATTTCGTTGACAGCCGAAGTTTTCTCTATTGGTTGGGACAATTTGAGGAACCAATATGAAAATAAAAGAATTCTAGTAAATACTCAGCTGCCGAATTTATTTAATCTTGCTCATTGTGGGCAAGAATCGGCATGTGGCCTAAAGAAACTGCAACGAGATGTTACTAATTGCATAGCGGTCCTTGAGTTATATAAAATTGATGTGAAGTCTTGGGACCCTATATTTGTCTATCTTTGCTCTACAAAAATGCCGAAACTTACTCTTTCTCTATGGGAGCAGTCTTTGCATAATAAGACAGAAATGCATCACTGGGATGACTTGAATACATTTCTCACGGAGAGATTTAAAGCATTGGAAAGTGTGTCCGATATAACTTGTTCGAATGGATTACAATTAGGACAAGGTTCTCGCCCAAAGCACAATCAATATGAAAAATTGAGACAGTTTAGAGTCCACCATACCAAAGTGAATGAAAATAAATGCAATTTGTGTAAGGGCACTCACCCCTTGAAATCCTTTCCGAAATTCCTAAATATGGACTTCAAAAATAGATTAAATATCATTAAAAGGGAAGATCGTTGCATTAATTGTATGGCATTGGGCCATTGAGCGGTGGACTGGCGATCTTAGGGTTGCTCTAAATGTAAAGCAAGGCATCGTAGTCTTCTTCATAAGAATACAATTACTCAAGGTAATGATGTATACTCAACCAACACCGCAGATTTCTTTAAAATGTCGAATGTGAGTCCAAATATATCTTCGGGTCCAATAACTCTATCTAGTCCTCGGGCCTTCCATTCCTCTGTCTCAAATAGAACAATGCTTGCCACAGCATGGGTAAACATTTTAAGGAATGGAGTTCCATACAAATTTCGTGCGCTAATAGACCCTTGCTCGGATGACTCTTTTATTTCCTCTCGGTTGCAAAAAATGCTAAAGTTACCAACAAGCTTTGCCTCTGCAGAAATTTCTGGTTTAGGGGGTCATCATCTAACGAAATGCTCAAAAATAGCATCAATTAGATTTGGTTCGATGAAAAATATTTCTTTCATGCTAGACTAGGAGGCCTTCGTGGTCCCAGAAATAACGGGAAATATACCCACACAGCCATTGGATAAGATTCGTATGAACGAATTACCGTATTTAGATTTTGCGGATCCAACGTTTTATCGAGGTGACCAAGTAGATGTATTGCTCGGTGGAAACATTACCCAATTATCTTGCTCAGTGGAGTTAGGAAAAATATCTTTGGCTCAATTTTAGCTCAAGAGACTGTGTTTGGGTGGGTATTGACTGGCCCAGCAACCTACCCGACTTCAATGAGTGTTTCCGATTGCACTAGAGTGTCAGTGCAAGACCAGCTAGCTAGGTTCCGGGAAATTGAAGAGGTTCCCAAGGTTTCAACTACCTCGATAGAGGAACAGAAGTGCGAGGAAATTTTTCGGACTACGACTTCCAGAGGCTCTGATGGAAGATGTACCCTGAACTTGCCCTTTAAAGACGATCCTTCTTTTTCTTTTGCATCAAAGTCTAGCCGATACGTTGTTCTTACTCAATATTTGCGGAATGAGACGTCGTTACTGAGAAATCCAAAACGAAAATCGGATCGGATGAGGTGATTTTAGAGTATTTGTCTCTGGGACATATGGAAAAGATAGAACACTTTGTAAACTACAAGGACTGTTTTTATTTGCCTCATCATGGCGTTTTTAAGCCTGAGAGCGTAACTACGAAACTGAGAGTAGTCTTTAACACTTCATGTGCCTCGGTTAGTGGCAAAAGCTTAAACGATGTGTTGTATGTTGGACCTTCTCTTCAAAAAGACATTATCTCTCTGGTATTAAATTGGCGCTTATACAAATATGTATTTAATGCAGACATTTCTAAGATGTATCTTCAAATTTTTATCAATCCATCACATGCTAAGTACCAGCGTATTCTGTTCAGAACTTGCCCAGACGAAGAGGTTTCTGATTACCAATGAAGACGGTAACATTTGGCGTCAATTGCGCACCTTACTTGGCTCTTAGAACTCTTTTAAAATTGGCGGATGACGAAGAGAATCGTTTCCCAATTGGCTCGAAAATTCTAAGAAATAATATGTATGTCGATGATGCTTTGGTAGGCGTTCATACTGTTTCTCAGGGGTTGAAAGCGAAGGAAGAATTGATAAAAATTCTTGAATCAGGTGGATTTGAGCTTTGAAAGTGGACGTCCAATTCCAAAGAAATTTTGAAGGGTCTGGCTCGTGAAAAACTTTTAAATGAAGAATTTCTAGAGCTCGGCGAAAAAAAGCTCTGCAAAAACGTTGGGTATTCGGTGGAACGCCTCGGTTGATAGTTTCTACTTTGTTATGGACAAAATTCCAGAAAGAAAATCGTATTCTAAGAGGCAAGTGTTGTCCATTATCGCAAAAATTTTTGATCCTTTGGATTGGCTTTCCCCAATTATAATGACTGCGAAGATTCTCATGCAGCAATTATGGCTCGATGATGTTGAATAGGTTGACCCCCTAAAGCCGCATACCTTATTAAGCTGGAAGAACTTTGTCTCAACTTCCGTGGGAATTGAAGAAATTAGCCTACACAGGTAGGTAAATTACTTTGTTGACTGCAAAGTTCAATTACACGGCTTCAGTGATTCGTCGGAGTCGGCTTATGCAGCAGCGTTGTATTTGAGAGTTGAAGTGGGACATAATATTTATTCGAATTTGCTCGTTGCGAAGTCTAAAGTTGCCCCTTTGAAGAAGATGTCGCTACCACGGTTAGAGCTCTGTGACGCCTTGCTGCTTGCGGAGTTAGTAGATTCAGTTTTGCCTCAATTGGATATTCAAAAGACATCTTTGTTTGCTTGGTCAGATTCGACTATTGTACTAGCTTGGCTCAAGAAACCGTCATACTCTCGGACAACGTTTGTCGCAAATGGAGTTTCTATTATCCAGGAGAAAATAGGAAGTGACTGACATCATGTTCCTACGGATGGAAATCCGGCAGATCTGGCAACCCGGCGGCGGACTCCTTTAGAAATAAAGGAGAGTGGTCTGTGGTGGCATGGACCAACCTGGCTCAAATCGCCCGAAATTAGATGGCCGTCTGGTGTGGTGATATCTGAAACAATATTGGAGGCTAAACATATGAAAGTTCATTTTGCTCGATCTGCCGTAGAGGAAGATATATTAGAACGATTTTCTTGTCTATCTACAGCAACTCATGTTGTAGGGTACATATTTCGCTTTTTAGCCAACCGCACGGGAATGCCAAGAAGACAACCGTAAAGTTATCAGCGGATGAAATTAGTTTTGCCCGACGCCGTTTAATGTCTGTGTCACAGAGAATCCATTTTCCCTCCTTAAAAATCACAAGATTGAGTCTGGTAGTCCTCTTTTGTCAAAAAACCCTTTTCTCGACAAAAACAGTCTTATTCGAGCCAACGGAAGGTTGAGTTCTGCCCTTTCAATATCGTACGATGAAAGGTATTCAATTATTCTGGCCCATAAGAGCAGATTCGCTGCACTGTACGTTGACTTTGTCCATCGTCTTACCAACCATGGTGGCCTACAGCTAACCCTGGCTACTACACGCCTCGAATGCTGGATCATAAGAGGCCGGAACTTAGTGAAAACTCGTTACCGAAATTGTACGAAGTGTGTTCAAAGAAACGACAAACACAGCTAATGGCTGCCCTTCCTCCAGAACGGACTACAATATCCCGACCATTTTCGACATCTGGGGTAGATTTCCCTGGCCCGGTGAAAATTAAGAACTTTAGTGGTAGAGGCTGCCGCATTTCGAATGGTTATATTTGTCTCTTTGTTTGCTTCGCCACCAAGGCGATCCATTTGGAACCGGTCAGCGACCTTTCAACCCCGGCGTTTATCGCCGCTCTTGCTCGATTCGTTGCCCGGCGTGGCTGTCCCCGTCATATACACTAGGACAATGGTAAGAATTTCGTGGGTGCTGATCGCGAAATACGATCCAACCTCATGAAGATCATAAACCAGAGACGATTCTGTTACTCGATGCGGGTTTCAGAAGTTAGAATGGCACTTTAATCCTGCCGCAGCTCCACATATGGGTGGCATGTGGGAGGCAGGGGTTAAAAGTTGCAAAGTGAACCTGAAGAAAATCTCAGGGCAGATACGACATACATTCGAGGAACACTCCACTATACTCGCCCGCATAGAAGCGTGCCTTAACTCTAGACAACTTACTTCCTTAACCGATGGCATAGATGACCCTAGCGCCCTTACTGCCGGGCACTTCCTCATCGACGGTCATTTGTTGTCTCTTGTTGATCCCGAGAAGTCGAAAATAAAACGTCTTTGTTGAACCGTTGGAGACGTATAAAGTTGATTTCTCAAGAATTTTGTAGGCGCTGGATAATGGAGTATCTCAAGGAGCTACATAAACGCACTAAGTGTAAAGTGGCTCAAAACGATCTACAAGTTGTAATAATGTGGTGTTACATTCTGACTCACTTGTTCCAAACGAGTGGTGCCTGGGTCGCGTGGTAAAATTACACTTTGGACAGGACAATAGGGTTCGAGTGGTGGACTTGAAAAGCCTGACGCGTGATAACGCGTCCTGTACTTCCTCGTCCCGAATAAACTTTGCTCTATAGACCAGCTTACGTTGTCACACTTAATGATGTCTTACTCTGTGAAAATACGTCTACCCATCTTATTGTCGCCTAACCATGCCTTACACTTTCTTACAGATGAGTTACAATGATGCCCTTAGGTGTCCACTTTGTTACACTCGGCATTCTTTAAGACACTGTCGCAGTTTTCTTCAGGCGAGGCCTTCAGAAAACAACGCTATTGTGCGCAAGTGTCAAGGCTGCGTAAATTGTCTTGGCCTGAGTCATCGCGTTATTACTTGCCCTTGGAACGAAGGCTGTCGGGTATGCAATTTGGCCCTTCATACCTGGTTGCACCGTCTTGATGTTAACCGGGAGGTTTGGTTGCGTATGACCGCCGAAGTCATGATGGATCTCCCGGGACTGGATGAAACACCAAGGAAAGTTCGTGTCTTTATCGACCCTCTTTACGATGAAAGCACACTTGAACTGGGCTCTCCCAGCAATTTTATGATGTACCCGAGTCCTGCCACTGTTGTGCTGACATCGACAAACAACAATGTTCGGACGTACACCGCCAAACTTAACGTCCAGCTTGTGTCCGAGTTGTTATCGCCACGTCACGCCGTCGATATGCAATGTGTAATAAAAGCTTACCCAAAGAAGGCGATAGCGGATCCCCATATTGAAACACCGGGAAAGTATAATGTGATCTTGGGAAAATCAGCATTTAACGGAATCATTGAACCAGGCATGTCGTACGCTCAAAACACCATCTGGCTGGACCTTTTTCGGCGACGTTGCCGGAAGAAGTAACTATTTCCCAAAAATTCCTACTTATCCAATGAAAGTTATCAGTATTTGTTACGATACCATGAAGACTGAAGACCGTGGAGCTGGTTCCTTATTTTTAGTATTTTTTAATTTGTTTAGTTTTTTCTAATTTTCTAACGTTTTATATAATGTCATATTAATTTCATAGTATACTTTAGTAGGGACCTTGTCCCAAGGGGGGGGGGGGGGGGGGGGAGGGAGATGTTCATGGGAAAAGCGCTACAAGCGCAGCACTAATGTTCGCCCTCGAAGGCAATTCCCATGTACGTCGTCTCTCCCTTTTTTCTATACTGGCAATGCCATATCACTGGTTCTGTTTTGATCAATATTTTTCTGCTATCTTGCTCTCAGAGTAAGAACAAGGGTTCGGTGAGAAGAAGAATTATCTTCTATTAGTTTTTTTCGAGTTTTAACATTGTGTTTTTTTTTTGCCTTTGAGCAAGAATGTTGTTAGAATAAAATTGTGCCCCAAGAATTGTGCAAAAGTGAAGTCAAAAATATTTATTGTGCGTTTGATTGTAAAGCAAGGATCGACACATTGGTAGCAGACCGTATTCAGAAACAACTTGTTGAGGCTGCATAGGAACCCTTGCACAAGTAGGAGCATTTACCCGAGCCAGAAGTGCAGGTAACCAGTCGATCAGGGAAACTGACTCCGTGGTGACCGACTGTAGCACAGTTGTCCCGTCAACAGGGTTAATAAATGAAAGCCGAAGTGTTCCAAGAGATTTTACGATCCGGGCCAAGGGATACAAACTCCACAGAGGGCTAATAAGCGAATCGGAGACAACTAGCTCCAGTCAAAAAATCTCGCGAAGGACACCGAAGGGATATAAACACCACTCGTTAGGAAGAATATGGGGATCACTAGTCTGACTCACCTGGCTATGACTTGCTTCGTTGTTACGTTTGTTCGAATTCGCGCACTTGTTATCTGCTCCGGGATGGATGACTTACTGATCCCCTTTCTAATGTAACTTTCCCTTTTATAGGAAAATAACATACCTTTTGTTGTTATTACCCATTGCCATCTTCTGTCTATGTTAGTGGAATTGTTACAGCATTGTTAGTGTCGTTTGCTGATATGCAGTTACCGTCGTCCTAATGCTTGTTAGTTGTATGTGCATATTTTGTTTACTTGTCGCTTTTTCTTCTTTGCTGTCGTTTTTTATGTTACAATTATGTAATATATGTTATAATTAACGGCCAGCCAATTGTTAGAATTGTTTGGTAAACGAGTATGAGGATGGTTGAGTCAGTTTGGGAATTCATTTATTATAATTTAAATTATGATGAAAATTAATTTATTTAATTAATTCATAAATTATGGGAAAAATATTGTTGTTGCGAAAACGAGAGTGCGACTTTCGTCATCACAATGTATGGTGGTATAAATATCATCAAAAATTATTATAAATACTACAAAGCATATTCTAATCCTTTTAAATTCTATTCCGAATTTCAATAGAACAATAATTTGTTAAAATCTTGGATCAATAAGTTTTTATCCTAAATAAATAGTAGGAGATGAGTGAAGGGTCTTATCGCATGCCGGCTGGAAAAAGTTTAACGTAGCTTGCCGCTATGTAACAAGTACAGACTGAAGGATCAACTGCATAAAGATAACACATTATCCTTGGACAACTTTAACAGCAGCGTTCATTCTACAAATGGAAGCGAATGCTTGACGATCATTAATAAAGAATATTGAAGTATGACTAGTTTAGGCGATAAAGCTCCCCTATCAGTCCTAACCACCATTACAAATAAAATCCTATTCGTAGCTGTTAACGCCAAGGTTAACCACGCTGGTCACCCTATTCTCTTGTTTCAATTTTTCTTTCATTTGTCTAAATTTGCATCTCTCTCTTGGTACTAAATGCTAATGTACTAAATGCAAATGTTTTCCTTTTACACTGGTTGTTCCTTTTTTCTTTTTTGTGAATAAACTTACTTTTATTCTAACCAGCAAACACAACTGTCATTGGTAAGATTCGTTTCCAAATTCTCCACCGAATTTTGTTCAATAAAATTCCATTGTTTGGCAAACTTCTTTTCTAAAACACCTTGTTTATTTTTCTTTCTTTGGTTTTTTCCATACAACTCCGAGGAGAAATTATTCCTGCATTAAAGAATATTATTTCCTCGTTTCGGCAACAACTAACCATCCCAGCTTTTCCAGAAAATCCATTTAGGCGTGTTCATTTTGGTCCTTCGAGCCGGATAATTGGATAGCTGTTGCAAATTCCACAAATTAAATTTCTTCGCTTCATCAATTTCATCAAAAAAGGTAAGTTTGTGCTTTCCATTTCTATAATATAACAATAGTGCATTCTTCTGTGTGGTGTTAAAGTGCGTTTTGCCGACGGCAATTTGTTTTTCATTTTTTCAAACGCACAGTGTTTCATAAGTGCATTGTAAATTTCTGTAATTTTATTATTCAATAACACCACATTTCCGTAATTTTATTCATTTAAAAATTTGGTGGAATATTCAATTAACATATTTTCAAATTATTATTTTCATTATTTATCTGAAATTATATTATATTCCTATTCATATTTATTTCAAAGTGCTAAAAAAAAAAAAACAAAAAACTTCAATTTATAATTTTTGCTATTCGCGACAGTGTGCTCCAAATTATTCTTTTCCTTTCTTTATTTTCTACCGCGAGAATTGGTACTAATTCTTTTTATACCTGTTTGTTGGTGTGTTATTTTCTTCTTTACGATCATTACATCTCCTTAACACAGTAGTTGTTGTTGTTAGAGATCTGCCTACATTCGTCTCTTTAGAACAATAACTACTCGTTCAACTTAACACACCGTCATACGTATATTTCTTCTATTTTTTCTTGTTGAGCTGTTCGTCTGTTCGGTCATCCAACGACCAGCGTTCATTACCGCACTGCTTGTTCTCACTCAACACACATTCATACCTACATTATTTTTCCTGTTGTTTGGTGGCCGCTGTTGGTTTGTTCGTACGTTCAGCCAACCACCGGAGTTCTCTTACGTGTGTTTTCACTCAATAGTAGTAAAGCTATTCTCTTTAAGTGTGCGTGCACCCTACCGTCGTTCCTTTCATATGGTCGCACTGTAACTTGTTTGCGACATTCATATATAAATATATACATATATCGATATCGTACACTTGAATCCGCCTCCGAGATGCGCAATTTTCCGAAGTCTGATGATCGAAAAACTAAATCCAATGCACATTCAAAGAATTCGAAGTTCAGCTCATTCCAGACCAATGTTACGGCTCCAAAATGTCCTTTGTGCACAAATTCCGCTCATATTATTCGAAAATGTCCTAGATTCATTGATATGGATGTCAAACAACGAGTGGCTGAGATCAAGAAACAAGGCCTGTGCCTGAATTGTTTCTCAAAAACTCACCACGTAAAAAATTGTACGAGCAAAAATAATTGTTTTGAGTGTGCGTGCACCCTACCGTCGTTCCTTTCATATGGTCGCACTGTAACTTGTTTGCGACATTCATATATAAATATATTATTCGAATATATATAAAGGTAGTTGGTGCTGTACCTTCTTCTTGCCCATTTTTAGTTCACATTACGGCCGCTAGGGGGCGCTGTCCATATAAGGAAATTCGGAGAAAAACTTGATTTTTTCGAGACTTATCCAAATATTTCTGGTTTTTCTTGGACATTTTCATCTTCTGATTCTTTTCTTCGCTGGTGCTTATTGGTAGTACGTTTTTCCACCACTAGAGGGCGCTCTGCAAATTCTAAATCACCTAAAAAACTTTAATTCTTTCAATTATTTATTATTATCTGCTGGGTGATTTGATTTGATTTTTTTGACATTTGCTCACTGCGGATTTATTTCTGACTGTGCAAATATATAGTGTATTCGTTCGCCGCCAGGGGGCGTTTTATATATACGAAAATACCTCAAAAATCATAATATTTTCAATATTATTCCAATTTATTCCGGTTTTTCGTGGAAATTCACCTACTGCTTTTAGTTCTTTCCGTTGTTTTATCCATTGTCCATTCATTTACCGCTAGGTGGCGCTGTACAAAGGAGAAAATACAAAAAAAAACGTATTTTTCAACCATTTTTTTAGATATTCGTGAACAAATTTGCTTGGGAAGTTACCCTATTTCCTCCCGTTCTCGCTGTTCTTCGCTTATTCTTTGCTAGTTTCTTGTTCTAAATCAATTTTCATTAATTTTTACTGAGCGATAATGTCCTTGGAAGCCTTCATTCGTCAAGCTGATCGTCTGGTCACCTTCAATGCCGAGGTTGTTGGTGGTAATGTTCCCTTGACGTCTGCCCAATTCATAAAGATACATATTTCGGAAGTTAAATCCTTATGGGCAGGCATCAAATCAGCGTATGACCAATTTATGTCCGATCGAGCTAGCGAAGAACAGAACGAGGAGGATGATGAACACGAAGAAGATGCAGATGCCGCTTCGGAGCTCGAGACGTTCCAGGCCAAATACAATAGTGCCTATGTCACTTATTGCGAGTGCTTGGCTCGCCTCACGCAGTTGTCTGAGGATCTCCAAAGGCAAACAGTTCCTAAAGAGCCTTCTGTTGCACCTCCGGACCCTTCGATCCAGAGTCCTAATTCTACAATCCATCATGATCATGGTTCAAATTATTCGTTCAACCTGCCCCCATGCGATACCGAAATTTTCAACGGGGATTATATGTCATGGCCGACTTTCCGAGATATGTTCACAGCCGTGTACATAAGAAATTCTAGGCTCAGTCCAGTCGAGCGATTGTTTCATTTGACCCAGAAGACTAAAGGCGAAGTTAGAGATATTGTCCAACGTGCACCTTTGACAAATCAAGGTTTTCAACTTGCTTGGAAAGGTTTGTGCGATCGTTTCGAAAATAAGCGAATTCTTGTTAATGGCCAATTAAAAGTTATATTCAATCTTCCTGATATTAAGTCCGAGTCAGCGAGTGCAATTAAGTCATTGCAGCGCGACATAAATTCATGTATTGCTGTGTTATCTCTGTACGATATCGACGTTAGAAGTTGGGATCCAATATTTGTTTTCCTTTGTTCGGATCGTCTTCCTGACTCAACTCTGACGCTTTGGGAACAAGGTTTGGCTGACAAGACTGCTATTCCAAAGTGGGCTGACCTTCATTCTTTCCTTACGAATCGATATCGTACACTTGAATCCGCCTCCGAGATGCGCAATTTTCCGAAGTCTGATGATCGAAAAACTAAATCCAATGCACATTCAAAGAATTCGAAGTTCAGCTCATTCCAGACCAATGTTACGGCTCCAAAATGTCCTTTGTGCACAAATTCCGCTCATATTATTCGAAAATGTCCTAGATTCATTGATATGGATGTCAAACAACGAGTGGCTGAGATCAAGAAACAAGGCCTGTGCCTGAATTGTTTCTCAAAAACTCACCACGTAAAAAATTGTACGAGCAAAAATAATTGTTTTGAGTGTCAGAGGCGGCACAACACTATGCTTCATGAGCGTTCGTCAAGTAGTCATCCATCCAATCCACCTACGAGCTCTACCACTTTAAGTCCAAACTCCACTCCATTTTCTCCAAATTCTGTACAGTCCACTACTTCTGGGGGTGGAGTAATTCAGACGTGTTTTACTTCCAGCTTTCGGGGTGTTTTGTTGGGGACTGCGTTGGTGAATGTGATTCACTTAGGAGTAACGTATCACGCTCGTGTACTCCTAGATTCGGGTTCTCAAGGAACATTCATATCTGAACGTTTCTTCAATAAAGTCAAACTTCCATATCAGCGTACAAACGTTCAGATTTCTGGTCTCAATAATTCGACCGCTGCCTCCGTTCGAAAAGTATGTTCCGTTGTGCTGTCCTCTCGATTTGATGATTCCGTTGAGCTTTCCGTGCAAGCATTCGTGGTTCCACATTTGTCTGGAAATCTTCCTTCCCACACATTACCATCATCTTTGTTCTCTCGACTTCCTTCAATTCATCTGGCTGACCCGCACTTCTTCAAAAGTTCGAACATCAAGAAACCATTTTTGAATGGATTTTAACTGGCCCTGTTCCAGTGTCTTCTTCATCAGACATGTTAATTTCCAATTTCTGTGAAATTTCCTTAGACAGAGAGATATGTCGGTTTTGGGAAGAATCTTCCTAAGAAAAAATATCCTTCAGACTCCGATAAATATTGCGAGGAGCTCTATGTTTCCACTACAAAAAGGAATAAAGATGGTCGGTATGTCGTGTGTCTTCCTTTCAAACACGGTTTCCCAGAGAAAATGGACCTTGGTCAATCCCGTTCACGAGCTGTAACACAATTCCTTCGCAATGAGAGCCGTCTTCTACGAAATTCAGATTTTAAAAAGGAGTATGATCAGGTACTCAATGAGTACGTTCATTTGAAACACATGGTCCCAGTTCCTGCTCCATGTTTAAATAGTGATTCACGCCATTATTATTTACCGCATCACGCGGTTATTAAGCCGGAGAGCTCAACCACCAAGGTTCGGGTTGTCTTTAATGCTTCCTCCGATACGTCCAATGGTCACAGTCTGAACGATGTGTTGCACGCTGGTCCGGTTTTGCAATCTGACTTGACCATTTTACTTCTCAAATGGTGTCTCTTCCGATATGTATTCAATGCGGACATCGAGAAAATGTACCGCCAGATTCTTGTTCATCCAGATCATACTCCGTTCCAACGTATAATATTCCGCAACCACCCAGGTGAGAACATTCATGATTTCGAGTTGCAAACTGTCACTTTCGGTGTCAATTGTGCTCCGTACTTGGCTATTCGCACTCTGCTCCAACTTGCTGACGATGTTCAAGATTTATATCCGAGTGCAAGCGAGATTATTCGTAATTACATGTACATCGATGATGTGCTTTTCGGAGCCCATTCTATCTCGACTGCTATTCAAGCCAAAGCCAACTAAAATCTGCACTAGACTCCGCTGGCTTTTGCCTTCGGAAGTGGACGACCAATTCGAGAGACATTCTTGCAGATCTTCCTAATGATTATTTATTTCATGAAGCCTTTTTAGACTTCGATGATCACAGCACAGCCAAAACCTTGGGGATTCGGTGGGATGCGAGTTCTGATGAATTTTTCTTTTCAACAACACCGTTTCCATCTTCATGTTCCTATACAAAAAGAGAGATCCTGTCTCAGATCTCCAAATTATTCGATCCTGCTGGATGGCTTTCACCATGCATTGTTGTGGCGAAAGTTATCATACAGAAGATATGGTCCGATGGCACTGGTTGGGATGATGTTATAAATCCCTCCACATTGTCCGAATGGAAAATATTCCAGTCAAACTACTCTGCTCTTGATAGAGTTAGAATTCCGAGGTGGCTCGATTTTACTCCTACGGCTGACATTCAGTTCCATGGCTTTTGCGATGCATCCGAAAAAGCATACGCGGCCGTTTTATATGTGCGAATAGCTAGAGGTACGTCCGTATTCACTCACCTGGTGTATTCCAAAACAAGAGTTGCTCCAGTGAAAACACTGTCCATTCCAAGGTTGGAACTTTGTGGGGCTGTTCTTCTAGCAGACATGATCGATACATTACTCCCTACCCTTAATATTTCGAAATATTCCTTGTTCTGCTGGACAGACTCCACTATCGTTCTTTCCTGGCTTTCCAAACCTCCTGGTCATTGGCAAACATTCGTTGCCAACAGAGTTTCGAATATTATTCAAGTAGTTGATCCGTCCAGATTTCACCATGTTCCTTCGGAAGCCAATCCAGCAGATTTAGCGAGCCGCGGTGTGTTGCCACAAGACATTGTCAATAATGATCTTTGGTGGTACGGACCGTGGTGGCTTCGTGAAACTCCAGATCAATGGCCAGAGTTCATTCATTCAACAGAAACAGACGTGGAGCGAAAGTCTGTTCGTGTTCATTTTTCCTATTTCAATTCAACGGAGGATATATTGGGAAGCATTTCATCTTATCAGCGAGCACTTAGGATATTTTCCTATGTGTATCGATTTATTCACCGTACCCATCCAAGGTACCGTTCTTCTTTTTCGCGCGCTTCGGAACCTCTATGCAGTTCGGATATGATCGGAGGTCGTAATATTCTTGTTAAATGGTGTCAAAAGTCCTGTTATCCAGAGGAGTACCGGACATTGTACATGGGAAAGACTGTTTCGTCCTCTAGTTCGCTTCTAAGCTTAAATCCATATCTAGATGCTGATGGTCTAATTCGTTCTTGTGGCCGGTTAGATTCGTCACCTGGAATTTCTTTCGATGAAAGACGTCCGATCATACTCCCGTACAGTTGCAAGTTCTCCAGGCTCTATGTTCAATTTGTTCATCAGATTACCATTCATGGTGGCAATCAACTTGTTCTTCGAGTGATAAGATCACAATACTGGATACCCAAGGTAAAGAACATGATCAAGGCAGTCATAAAGGAGTGCAAAACGTGTGTTCTTTACAAAAAGCATTGTCAGAAGCAGATCATGGCTGCCCTCCCTCCTGAGCGAACTGTCCTTTCTCGTCCATTTTTCCGTACCGGTCTTGATTTTGCGGGACCGTTTGATGTGAAAAGTTATTGCGGGCGTGGTTGTCGTTTCACGAAAGGTTACGTGTGCGTGTTCGTGTGTTTTGCCACAAAGGCGATCCATTTGGAGCTTACATCCGACCGGTCGACGCCCACGTTCCTAGCAGCCTTCCATCGGTTCGTTTCTAGGAGAGGATGTCCTTCCCACTTATACTCTGACAATGGTGCGTCCAAAGTTCTTGCTAGAGAATTCATTCAAGTTTCGCGTTCGGCTGTGATCTCTCAATATGCTCTTCATAATCTAAACTGGCATTTTATTCCACCTGGGGCACCTCATATGGGTGGCCTCTGGGAGGCCGGAGTCAAAAGCTTCAAAACCCACTTCCGTAAGTTCGCCGGCTCATCCAAGTTTACTTTCGAGGAGTTCTCCACGCTACTCTCGAGGATTGAGGCGTGTTTAAATTCGCGTCCTCTTTCTCCGATTTCAAGCGAGCCTTCCGATTTCGCAGCTCTGACTCCTGGCCATTTCCTGATTGGTTCTCCGATTCTCGTTCCTGTCGATCCACATATTGATGACAGTCCTCTCTCCCTGCTGAATAGATGGCAACGTCTTAAAGCTGTCCATCAAAGTTTCTGTTCTCGCTGGAAAACTGAATATCTTCGAGAACTCCAAAAGCGTACGAAGTGGCAAACTTCAGAAAAGGATATTGAGGAGAACACACTGGTCGCTATTCATGACGAAAATCTTCCGCCGACTTCGTGGCGGTTGGGTAGAGTCATTAAGACTTATCTTGGTTCCGATCGGCATGTTCGAGTCGCAGACGTCGTAACTCAGAAAGGCATCATAACTCGCCCGATAACCAAGCTCGTAGTTCTTCCTTCTGATAACTAAGTTCGAAATTTCTTCCATTTACCTTTCTCTTCCTTTCCTTCTATCTATATTTATGTTACGTCAAGAACCATGCCTAAATCGAACAGCTCCAGTCGCATCAGTCATTCCCGTGCCAACCAAGCTCCTCACAGAAAGGGACGTTTCCTCTGCCGTCTGTGCCAGCGTCCGCATCCATTACGATTGTGCAGGAAGTTTTTAGATATGACCATGGCGAATTGGCTGAATGCCGTACGGCGGCATAAATACTGTGTGAACTGCCTGGCTCACGGACACTCACATGGTACATGCTTTAGCGATCGCGGCTGCCATCATTGCCACAAATTCCACCACACATTGCTGCATGTGAACCCCAAGCTCCGTGACCAGCTTCTGCCAGGAAATTCGTCGTCTCGGTCCAAATCTCGCTCGGTGTCACCACAGCCATCTACATCAACGAGATCTAATTATCGCGCTGTTGAACCTACTAGGCCCGCCGTTTCGTCCCAAGGATCCCTAACATCATTGATCCACAAGAACAATATAATATTATTGCCCACAGTTCTGGTTCGGATCGACGCAAAAGTGATGGCTCGATGCTTGCTGGATTCGGGTTCGTTGGTGAGCCGCATAGCCCGGGGTTTCGCCGACAAGCACAAGATAGCGCGGCTTACTTTGAGGGAGGAGACCATTTGCGCGCTTACACTCTACTCTAGGCATGATTCGTCCGTGAAGATTGAGGGCACTTTTCGTGTGGATAATCGGATCGCGATGAAGACTCCACTCGAATCACTTCCGGAAGACTACCACAAGCACTTCCCGCATTTGCTGTTCGCCGATCCGGACTTCCACAAATCTGCCGGCATCGATATTGCCATCGGAGTGGATCTTTATCCGAGCGTAATGTCAGAAGGGGTGTATTCACGCAGCGCCTTGCCCACTGCTCAGAGTACCATTTTCGGGTGGGCAATTTATGGCTGCTGTTCGAACTGAACGATTCATTGTATTTATTAATATTTTCTTCGAAATGAATTCCACCAATAAATGAAGTTTTTCACATGCACTATTGTTTTTCCTCATTCCCAAAAAGCACAAACTTTCCTTTTCAGCATATTTAGTATCCAGTGGTTACAGACCTAGCGAATCTATGTGGCTGAGCTGTTCACTCTGAAGGAAGACTGCATCCTGGTACCAGCCCGTTCACCATTATATATATCTAATCTTTCAATATATCAATTTTTTTTTTTGTAAACAAGAGAGAGTGCTAGTTTTTGGTCTAATTTCTTTAGTTGCAGTTACTGCAAGGGGGCCGGTAATGTTAACGCCAAGGTTAACCACGCTGGTCACCCTATTCTCTAGTTTCAATTTTTCTTTCATTTGTCTAAATTTGCATCTCTCTCTTGGTACTAAATGCTAATGTACTAAATGCAAATGTTTTCCTTTTACACTGGTTGTTCCTTTTTTCTTTTTTGTGAATAAACTTACTTTTATTCTAACCAGCAAACACAACTGTCATTGGTAAGATTCGTTTCCAAATTCTCCACCGAATTTTGTTCAATAAAATTCCATTGTTTGGCAAACTTCTTTTCTAAAACACCTTGTTTATTTTTCTTTCTTTGGTTTTTTCCACACAACTCCGAGGAG
Source organism: Musca domestica (assembly GCF_030504385.1). Taxonomy (NCBI): domain Eukaryota; kingdom Metazoa; phylum Arthropoda; class Insecta; order Diptera; family Muscidae; genus Musca; species Musca domestica. The sequence goes on along the minus strand of NW_026712172.1, from coordinate 2,408,622 downwards.
AAATTATTCCTGCATTAAAGAATATTATTTCCTCGTTTCGGCAACAACTAACCATCCCAGCTTTTCCAGAAAATCCATTTAGGCGTGTTCAGTAGCTTTAATCCAATACACGAAATGGCTTCGACCAATATGCGGTTTTTGGACTAAATAAAGAAGAAATTATTTGGTTCATGACATCGGAGTGTTCCTCCGATTGATAGTTACCTTAGGCGTGTTCCTCCGACGAGAGTGTTGAACATTAACGTCCAAAAAACTCAGCCAAAACTTAACCTGTCAATTATTTATTGTTTTTAATATATTGCGAAACTGTAATATTATACTTTCCCGTAAACATCAAAATTAATCGTCGCTGCCAACAATTGAATTTTTGATAAGAAGAAACTAATATGACTACAGGCAGTTTAGTAAACAGCGTACGGTCTTACCTATCTAATTATTAGTTACTGTTTTTTATGAAAAATTAATTAAAGATTGTTACAAAAAAATTTATTTAAGTTTAAACTGTAAAATCTTTTAGTGTCCCCTCCGTCGCACAGAGGGGTGAAATCACAAAACACGGAGATTAATTAAAAAATAAAATTCGTCTTTTGGAATAAATGTCTTTGGTTTTTTGAGGTCCAATAACTTATTTTTGTTCTCATCAAAAGTGATCATTCTAAAATTGAAACATCGAATACATGAAGTTATCTGTGTTTTAGAACAAAAAAGTTTAAAAAAAAACGATGAAAAAATATTTTAAAAATGTATTCCAAATATTACCAAATTTTCGCAATATCCGAAAAGTGTACGGAGTTAAAAAAAAATATATCTAGAAGGTCTTCAACATTTTGATGTTGTACTTTGGTATGGAATGTCATGTTTCATAATCAACAAAAAACTCATGCCGTTTTTGTTTAATTAAAAAAATGGTGAAAATAGTCAACTGATTTTGCATTGAATGTACTTTGATTTAATTATCTATTTTATTTGTTTTTCATTTTTGTTGTTCTTTTTAAATAAGTTTCTCTTGCATTTTTATCCTGTTATTAACTAGAATATATCTATTAAAGAGGAAAATGTTTGTATGTTTGTTTGTTTGTTTGTAATTTATGGACTCGAAAACCGCTGAATAGATTTCCCTGGAAATTTCCATATATATTGCAACATCGCCTGAAAGTAACATAGGCTATATACATTTTTGAATTTCCACTTGGAACTGGAGATATAGCATCAGAATCGGAGGTACCTCCCAGAAATTTAGATTTTATATGCACATATCTATTGATTGGTTGAAGATACAGTCTCCAAATTTGGAATACGTAACGGAATTTGTAACAAATATAAGTTTGCCAAATTATATTGTAATCGGTTCAGATATGGATATAGCTCCCATATATATTTTCGACCGATTTCGTTCATTTGATGCCTCAAACACAATATGAATGTTCGATTCCTATGAAATTTGGAATGTGTGACGGGATTTAATCCGAAAATAAATTTGTCAAATCATATTGAAATCGGTTCAGATTTGGATATAGCTCCCATATATATTTTCGACCGATTTCAAGCATTTGATGCACCAAACACGCTATGTATCCCCAATTTCAATGAAAGTTGAAACGTGTGATAGATCTTATCTAAAAAATTGATTTCCCAAATTATATTGAAATCGGTTCAGATTTGGATATAGCTCCCATATACATTTTCGGCCGATTTCATGTATTTGGTAGACCAAACAGGATATGTATTTCCAATTGTAATGAAATTTAAAATAAGTAACGGAATTGGGAGCCAAAATGAATTTGTCAAATTAAATTGAAATCGGTTCAGATTTGGATATAGCTCCCATATATGTTTTCGACCGATTTCATGTATTTGATGCACCAAACACGCTATGTATCTCTAATTTCAATGATATATATATTTATTTTCGACCGATTTCGTTCATTTGATGCCTCAAACACAATATTAATGTTCGATTCCAATGAAATTTGGAATGTGTGACGGGATTTAATCCGAAAATAAATTTGTCAAATTATATTGAAATCGGTTCAGATTTGGATATAGCTCCCATATATATTTTCAACCGATTTCATGTATTTGATGCACCAAACACGCTATGTATCTCTAATTTCAATGAAGTTTGGAATGTGTAGTGGAAATTAAAACAAATATACATTTGTCAAATTATATTAAAATCGGTTCAGATTTGGATATAGCTCTCATATATATTTTCGACCGATTTCATGTATTTTTTGAACCATACACGATATGTATGTTCGATTCCAAAGAAATTTGGGATATGTAACGGGATTTTGATTAGAAAATAAATTAGTCAAATTATATTAAAATCGGTACAGATTTGGATATAGCTCCCATATATATTTTCCGCAGATTTCACATATTTGATGCACAAAACACGATACGTATTTCCGATTCCAATGAAATTCGGCATGAGTGGCTAAATTTGGTACAAAAATAAATTTGACAAATTATATTCAAATACGCTCAGATTTGATTATGGCTCCCATATATATACTCAGCTGATTTCACATATTTGATGCACCCAAAGCGAGAGAGACAAAATCTGGCAGCAGAAAAAATTGCCAAATTATATTGAAATCAGTTGAGGTTTGGATAAAGCTAATATATTTCGGCCGATTTCATATATGTTATGCACCAAACATGATATATATGACCGATACCAATGAAATTCAGAATGTGTGGAGGAATTTGGTTACAATAATAAAAGTGACAAATTAATTGGAAATTAGTTAAGATTTGGATATAGCTCCCATATATATATTATCGGCCGATTTCACTTATTTGACGCATCAATTTCAATGAAATATGAAAGGTGTGGCGGAGTTTGGTGTAAAAGTATTTTTTTTTAAATTATATTTAAATCGGATCATATTGGGATATGATTTTAATAAGAACCATTGACCCACAACGCCCTAAGCTAACACTAAAAAACAACAAAACAATTGATTTGAAATACGCTTATTACGGCGAAGTTTGTTGCTATCTCGAATTCACTAATTGCAATAGAAATGCCACTCAACTTCAAAAGATTGCAGTTTACTGCACGCTTGGTATTTGCTATGAAATAAATAAATCCGAAGGACAAACCCTTCGTGTATGTATGTCATGTTACTGCTTTTCTAATGGTTTTGGTTATTTACGCATTAGAGTAGTGCAATAATTTTTTTTTTTTTTTAATTTTTAAATCTGTTTTTTTTTTTAACCAACATATATTCGTAAATAAAATTTTGAATGCATATAAAATCAAAAGGGGTAGCGAAGCGCACCGGGTTCCGCTAGTACCTATATAATAGTTGACATACTTTCGCAAAGTTTTGCAGGAAGAAATCCTCAAAACTCGTAAAATTTGGAAGTGGAGTTATATATGGTCAATACTCAAAAGTGGATTTATCTTCACAAAATTTAGTACTGGAGAGATTTTGTCCGCTCAGAACTCAAAATGTTAAGTAACATATGATTGGGTTCAAAATACCGAAAATCAGGAGGTACGGTAATATTGTTTTCCTTTTACACTGGTTATTCCTTTTTTCTTTTTTGTGAATAAACTTACTTTTATTCTAACCAGCAAACACAACTGTCATTGGTAAGATTCGTTTCCAAATTCTCCACCGAATTTTGTTCAATAAAATTCCATTGTTTGGCAAACTTCTTTTCTAAAACACCTTGTTTATTTTTCTTTCTTTGGTTTTTTCCATACAACTCCGAGGAGAAATTATTCCTGCATTAAAGAATATTATTTCCTCGTTTCGGCAACAACTAACCATCCCAGCTTTTCCAGAAAATCCATTTAGGCGTGTTCAGTAGCTTTAATCCAATACACGAAATGGCTTCGACCAATATGCGGTTTTTGGACTAAATAAAGAAGAAATTATTTGGTTCATGACATCGGAGTGTTCCTCCGATTGATAGTTACCTTAGGCGTGTTCCTCCGACGAGAGTGTTGAACATTAACGTCCAAAAAACTCAGCCAAAACTTAACATGTCAATTATTTATTGTTTTTAATATATTGCGAAACTGTAATACGATACTTTCCCGTAAACATCAAAATTAATCGTCGCTGCCAATAATTGAATTTTTGATAAGAAGAAACTAATATGACTACAGGCAGTTTAGTAAACAGCGTACGGTCTTACCTATCTAATTATTAGTTACTGTTTTTTTATGAAAAATTAATTAAAGATTGTTACAAAAAAAATTATTTAAGTTTAAACTGTAAAATCTTTTAGTGTCCCCTCCGTCGCACAGAGGGGTGAACTCACAAAACACGGAGATTAATTGAAAAATAAAATTCGTCTTTTGGAATAAATGTCTTTGGTTTTTGAGGTCCAATAATTTATTTTTGTTCTCATCAAAAGTGATCATTCTAAAATTGAAACATCGAATACATGAAGTTATCTGTGTTTTAGAACAAAAAAGTTTAAAAAAAAAAAAACGATGAAAAAATATTTTAAAAATGTATTCCAAATATTACCAAATTTTCGCCATATCCGAAAAGTGTACGGAGTTAAAAAAAATATATCTAGAAGGTCTTCAACATTTTGATGTTGTACTTTGGTATGGAATGTCATGTTTCATAATCAACAAAAAACTCATGCCGTTTTTGTTTAATTAAAAAAATGGTGAAAATAGTCAACTGATTTTGCATTGAATGTACTTTGATTTAATTCTCTATTTTATTTGTTTTTCATTTTTGTTGTTCTTTTTAAATAAGTTTCTCTTGCATTTTTATCCTGTTATTAACTAGAATATATCTATATCTATAAAAGAGGAAAATGTTTGTATGTTTGTAATTTATGGACTCGAAAACCGCTGAATAGATTTCCCTGAAAATATCCACATATATTGCAACATCGCCTGAAAGTAACATAGGCTATATACATTTTTGAATTTCCACTTGGAACTGGAGATATAGCATCAGAATCGGAGGTACCTCCCAAAAATTTAGATTTTATATGCACATATCTATTGATTGGTTGAAGATACAGTCTCCAAATTTGGAATACGTAACGGAATTTGTAACAAAAATAAGTTTGCCAAATTATATTGTAATCGGTTCAGATTTGGATATAGCTCCCATATATATTTTCGACCGATTTCGTTCATTTGATGCCTCAAACACAATATGAATGTTCGATTCCTATGAAATTTGGAATGTGTGACGGGATTTAATCCGAAAATAAATTTGTCAAATTATATTGAAATCGGTTCAGATTTGGATATAGCTCCCATATATATTTTCGACCGATTTCAAGCATTTGATGCACCAAACACGCTATGTATCCCCAATTTCAATGAAAGTTGAAACGTGTGATAGATCTTATCTAAAAAATTGATTTCCCAAATTACATTGAAATCGGTTCAGATTTGGATATAGCTCCCATATACATTTTCGGCCGATTTCATGTATTTGGTAGACCAAACAGGATATGTATTTCCAATTGTAATGAAATTTAAAATAAGTAACGGAATTGGGAGCCAAAATGAATTTGTCAAATTAAATTGAAATCGGTTCAGATTTGGATATAGCTCCCATATATATTTTCGACGGATTTCATGTATTTGATGCACCAAACACGCTATGTATCTCTAATTTCAATGATAAATATATATATTTCTTTTCGACCGATTTCGTTCATTTGATGCCTCAAACACAATATTAATGTTCGATTCCAATGAAATTTGGAATGTGTGACGGGATTTAATCCGAAAATAAATTTGTCAAATTATATTGAAATCGGTTCAGATTTGGATATAGCTCCCATATATATTTTCAACCGATTTCATGTATTTGATGCACCAAACACGCTATGTATCTAATTTCAATGAAGTTGGAATGTGTAGCGGAAATTAAAACAAATATACATTTGTCAAATTATATTAAAATCGGTTCAGATTTGGATATAGCTCTCATATATATTTTCGACCGATTTCATGTATTTATTGCACCATACACGATATGTATGTTCGATTCCAAAGAAATTTGGGATAAGTAACGGGATTTTGATTAGAAAATAAATTAGTCAAATTATATTAAAATCGGTACAGATTTGGATATAGCTCCCATATATATTTTCCGCAGATTTCACATATTTGATGCACAAAACACGATACGTATTTCCGATTCCAATGAAATTCGGCATGAGTGGCTAAATTTGGTACAAAAATAAATTTGACAAATTATATTCAAATACGCTCAGATTTGATTATGGCTCCCATATATATACTCAGCTGATTTCACATATTTGATGCACCCAAAGCGAGAGAGACAAAATCTGGCAGCAGAAAAAATTGCCAAATTATATTGAAATCAGTTGAGGTTTGGATAAAGCTAACATATATATTTCGGCCGATTTCATATATGTTATGCACCAAACATGATATATAGCATTTTCAGATTAAATGAAACCTTTTGCAATTCAAATGAAACTTTTTGCAGTGGAATTGAAACTTTTTGCAGTGGAAATGAAACCTTTTGCAGTGGGAATGAAATCTTTTGCAACCGAAATGAAACCTTTTGCAACCGAAATGAAACTTTTTGCAAATCAAATGAAACTTTTAGATTTTTAGAAGGAAAAATAACAAAACATTTTTATTTTTAGTAGGTATAAAATTAAATCAACTAATTATAACTAATATATATTTAAATAGGAATTTTTATTGATTATTAATGTTATAATTTTTTTCTTGAAGCTTCCATTAAACGTAAAGTGTAGATGCAGAAAGATTGAAAAAAGTTTTTCACGGTATTTTTTTCAAAGGACCCGAATTAGGTACCTTTTTATAATCTCCTCCATGGAAAGGAGGATATATTAAATTTGTCATTCGGTTTGTAACACCTCTAAATATTCGTCGTAGACCCCATAAAGTTGATTTAATGATTTCCACTTATCTGTCTATTAAAATCACGACTGCTCTATCTCCATAATCAATAAAGCTGCGAAGCGGGAATCCTTTATTAGGTAAGATTAATAGTATACTATAACTATACAAAATTGTGGTAAAGCTTAATTTCACATTTCAGTCCTGGCCATACCTATAAAGGCCAAAATATGTTCCAATTTCTCTTTTTAGCGTTAAGCATTTGGAATTTAATAATATGGAAGCATTTTATATCAAATCAATAAAGAACCATTTGTTATTACAATAATTGAAAATTTAAGAAATAATATAAATAAATGTAGATATTTATAATCAATAAAAAATCCTCTTTGTCAATATATTAGTTATTATTAATTGATTTAATTAAGAAACTACTAAAAATAAAAATGTTTTGTTATTTTTCCTTCTATAAATTTAAAAGTTTCATTTGATTTGCAAAAAGTTTCATTTCGGTTGCAAATGGTTTCATTTCGGTTGCAAAAGGTTTCATTTCCGCTACAAAAGGTTTCATTTCCACTGCAAAAGGTTTCAATTCCACTGCAAAAGGTTTCATTTCCGCTGCAAAAAGTTTCATTTAAATTGCAAAAGGTTTCATTTAATCTGAAAATGCTATATATGACCGATACCAATGAAATTCAGAATGTGTGGAGGAATTTGGTTACAATAATAAAAGTGACAAATTAATTGGAAATTAGTTAAGATTTGGATATAGCTCCCATATATATATATATATATTATTGGCCGATTTCACATATTTGACGCACCAATTTCAATGAAATATGAAAGGTGTGGCGGAGTTTGGTGTAAAAGTATTTTTTTTTTTAAATTATATTTAAATCGGATCATATTGGGATATGATTTTAATAAGAACCATTGACCCACAACGCCCTAAGCTAACACTAAAAAACAACACAACAATTGATTTGAAATACGCTTATTACGGCGAAGTTTGTTGCTATCTCGAATTCACTAATTGCAATAGAAATGCCACTCAACTTCAAAAGATTGCAGTTTACTGCACGCTTGGTATTTGCTATGAAATAAATAAATCCGAAGGACAAACCCTTCGTGTATGTATGTCATGTTACTGCTTTTCTAATGGTTTTGGTTATTTACGCATTAGAGTAGTGCAATATTTTTTTTTTAATTTTTAAATTTGTTTTTTTTTTAACCAACATATATTCGTAAATAAAATTTTGAATGCATATAAAATCAAAAGGGGTAGCGAAGCGCACCGGGTTCAGCTAGTACCTATATAATAGTTGACATACTTTCGCAAAGTTTTGCAGGAAGAAATCCTCAAACTTAAATTTGGAAGTGGAGTTATATATGGTCAATACTCAAAAGTGGATTTATCTTCACAAAATTTAGTATGGAGAGATTTTGTCCGCTCAGAACTCAAAATGTTAAGTAACATATGATTGGGTTCAAAATACCGAAAATCAGGAGGTACGGTAATATTGGGCCTACAGCAATTACTGAAGCAATCTTGAAACGTTTTAACATGAAGAGATTATACCTACTCAGAATTTTAAATACCAAGTTACACATGATTTGGTTTAAAATTGTGATCAAAACATAAAATATACCAAAAATCATTAAGTAACGCCTTATGGGGGTCTTACCGAAACGTGGACCGATATGCCCATTTTTAATGCCAAACATATTAGAGGTAATATGCACGTCTGAGCAAAATTTCAGAATTTTTGGGTATCTCAACCCACTGTGCGAATGTAGGGTACACGTATAAGTACAGAGAACGCCAGCAGAAAATAACCGATCACTTTTGAGGGGAATGTCACTACAGAGCACAGAGTTTGTGTTGGCTGAGCGAACGAACGACTCAAAAAGAAGTAGAAATATGTGTAACAACAACAAGATTCTCTGACTGCAATAACAATAATAATTTAATTCAAACAAGGGCCGACGGATAATAGAAAAAAATGCAATGTTTTTGCAACAAAAATATGAGTAATATGTGAATAAAAGGATAAAATAGGAATTGAAATTTTTCGAAAAAGGAAAGTATAAAGTAATAAATAAAAAGTCTATCCGCTTTACTTATGAAAAAATTAGGAAAATTATGGGGTTTATCGAAACAATTAATTTTGTATTTAAATTTGCGAAAAGAATGCGAAAAAAATGTAATATTCTTGAAAATAAAAAAAAAAAAAAACAAACACTGTGCGGTAAATAGCAAAAATCAAATTCCCGACGGCAAACACAAATTTGTACTTAATGCGCTCAAATTTAATGATTTTAAGTGAAAATTGATTCGTAAATTTTTGGATAAGAAAGTACAAACATACTTTCATCTTTGATAGATAGATTTTAAATGAACTAAGAACAAAATGAAAATGCCAATTGTGGGTATTTTCCTGGGAAAAGCTGGATTGATATGCTGCTACTCGTGGACATAAAAATATTCCTCGGAATAAGAAATATTTTCGTCTGGGTTTTGCATTGAAAAAATAAAAAAAAAAAACAATTGGATGAGTTTTATATTGTGGAAAAGAACAATTATGGATCTTTATTTATTTAAATTGGAAAATTTGAATTTCGCTTACCAGCATACCACTGGAGGTAGACCACGTTATAAACTCTCAATGCCAAATTTGGAACAATTCCGTTATAAATGGGGCTAAAATCATGAAAATGTCGAATATCGGTAGATACTGTTATATGAGCACTACAGAAAACGGAAATCAAATTGTTTTGCCTATAAAAGTGAAACTCATAATAAAGTGTGCTGAGTTTCATTAATTGAATTTGATAACCAAGTTGAATTTGGTGAAAGAAAAAGAATTGTGTCATCAGTACCTTAATTAACAACGAAGAAACATCTCTTCCGTCTTTTACAAGGGCATTTAACAAGTTTGAGTGCGACCGTAAGGTCGGGAGGCCTTGTGCGCTTACGAATGGGGGAATGTTTTTTTTTTTACTTATTAAATTCTCTATATATTAAGCATCATATGTAAATAGCAATTTCTCCTTCATGAAGTTTTTGTTCCTATTTAGATATGCACCATGGTAAAATTAAGATCGTATATATATTCAGAATAAAATTCTAAGTGAATTTAAAGGTGTACGTGTCTGTCTGTTGAAATCACAATACAGTTCACATTATATGACATAAATTTGACATTTGTCACAATAGTTTACATTGTGCCAATGATGGATAGTATTGAAAATGAGATATATCTGACCACGTTTACGTATAGCTCCAATATAACAGTACCTCCCGATATTCGGAATTCTGATGATTTTAATCACATTCTTTCATATTGTTCCAAATTTCGTATTGAGGGTTTATAACGTGGTCTACCTCCTGTGGTAGAACATAGTCTGTATAGGTCCACAATGACAGTACCTACTGATATTGGGCATTTTCATGCTCCACTTTTTAAGGGAATCGTTCCAAATTTGGTATTGAGAGTTTATATCGTAGTTTACCTCCGGTGATAGAACATTGTCAGCGTAGGTCTACGTTTTTCTGTAGTACTCATATCACAGTACTTCCCGATATTCGGTTATGGGATGATTTTAGCCCCATTTCAAATGGAATTGTTCCAAATTTGGTATTGAAAATCTGTAACGGGTTTCATTTTTAAATATAATAAATTCATTTTAAACAAATCTACAATCACAACTGTTGTTACTGGTAAGCGAAATTCAAATTTTCCAATTTCCAATAAAGAACTATAATTGTTCCTTTCCACAAAATAAAACTCATCCAATTGTTTTATTTCTTTTTATCTTTTCAATCCAAAACCTAGATGAAAATATTTCTTATTCCGAGGAATATTTTTCTGTCCACGAGTAGCAGCATAAAAATCCAGCTTTTTTCCAGGAAAATACCCACAATTGGCATTTTTATTTGGCCTTATTCGAACATATGATTGGGTTCAAAATACCGAAAATCAGGAGGTACGGTAATATTGGGCCTACAGCAATTACTGAAGCAATCTTGAAACGTTTTAACATGAAGAGATTATACCTACTCAGAATTTTAAATACCAAGTTACACATGATTTGGTTTAAAATTGTGATCAAAACATAAAATATACCAAAAATCAGGAAGTAACGCCATATGGGGGTCTTACCGAAACGTGGACCGATATGCCCATTTTTAATGCCAAACATATTAGAGGTAATATGCACGTCTGAGCAAAATTTCAGAATTTTTGGGTATCTCAACCCAATGTGCGAATGTAGGGTACACGTGTAAGTACAGAGAACGCCAGCAGAAAATAACCGATCACTGTTGAGGGGAATGTCACTACAGAGCACGGTTTGTGTTGGCTGAGCGAACGAACGACTCAAAAAGAAGTAGAAATATGTGTAACAACAACAAGATTCTCTGACTGCAATAACAATAATAATTTAATTCAAACAAGGGTCGACGGATAATAGAAAAAAATGCAATGTTTTTGCAACAAAAAATATGAGTAATATGTGAATAAAAGGATAAAATAGGAATTGAAATTTTTCGAAAAAGGAAAGTATAAAGTAATAAATAAAATGTCTATCCGCTTTACTTATGAAAAAATTAGGAAAATTATGGGGTTTATCGAAACAATTAATGTTGCATTTAAATTTGCGAAAAGAATGCCAAAAAAATGTAATATTCTTGAAAATAAAAAAAAAAAACAAACACTGTGCGGTAAATAGCAAAAATCAAATTCCCGACGGCAAACACAAATTTGTACTTAATGCGCTCAAATTTAATGATTTTAAGTGAAAATTGATTCGTAAATTTTTGGATAAGAAAGTACAAACATACTTTCATCTTTGATAGATAGATTTTAAATGAACTAATAGAAATTGGAACAGCAATAAATTCCGGTTCGAATAGAACAAAATGAAAATGCCAATTGTGGGTATTTTCCTGGGAAAAGCTGGATTGATATGCTGCTACTCGTGGACATAAAAATATTCCTCGGAATAAGAAATATTTTCGTCTGGGTTTTGCATTGAAAAAATAAAAAAAAAAACAATTGGATGAGTTTTATATTGTGGAAAAGAACACTTATGGATCTTTATTTATTTAAATTGGAAAATTTGAATTTCGCTTACCAGCATACCACTGGAGGTAGACCACGTTATAAACTCTCAATGCCAAATTTGGAACAATTCCGTTATAAATGGGGCTAAAATCATGAAAATGTCGAATATCGGTAGATACTGTTATATGAGCACTACAGAAAACGGAAATCAAATTGTTTTGCCTATAAAAGTGAAACTCATAATAAAGTGTGCTGAGTTTCATTAATTGAATTTGATAACCAAGTTGAATTTGGTGAAAGAAAAGAATTGTGTCACCAGTACCTTAATTAACAACGAAGAAACATCTCTTCCGTCTTTTACAAGGGCATTTAACAAGTTTGAGTGCGACCGTAAGGTCGGGAGGCCTTGTGCGCTTACGAATGGGGGAATGTTTTTTTTACTTATTAAATTCTCTATATATTAAGCATCATATGTAAATAGCAATTTCTCCTTCATGAAGTTTTTGTTCCTATTTAGATATGCACCATGGTAAAATTAAGATCGTATATATATTCAGAATAAAATTCTAATTGAATTTAAAGGTGTACGTGTCGGTCTGTTGAAATCACAATACAGTTCACATTATATGACATAAATTTGACATTTGTCACAATAGTTTACATTGTGCCAATGATGGTTAGTATTGAAAATGAGATATATCTGACCACGTTTACGTATAGCTCCAATATAACAGTACCTCCCGATATTCGGAATTCTGATGATTTTAATCACATTCATATTGTTCCAAATTTCGTATTGAGGGTTTATAACGTGGTCTACCTCCTGTGGTAGAACATAGTCTGTATAGGTCCACAATAACAGTACCTACTGATATTGGGCATTTTCATGCCTCACTCTTTAAGGGAATCGTTCCAAATTTGGTATTGAGAGTTTATATCGTAGTCTACCTCCGGTAATAGAACATTGTCAGCGTAGGTCTACGTTTTTCTGTAGTACTCATATCACAGTACTTCCCGATATTCGGTTATGGGATGATTTTAACCCCATTTCAAATGGAATTGTTCCAAATTTGGTATTGAAAATCTGTAACGGGTTTCATTTTTAAATATAATAAATTCAATAAATAAATATTTCTTTGAGCTTTAGGTCTGGGTTTTTTCCTTTATTAAAATCCGATATTTCGCAATGGGTTACATTGCATCTTCAGGGAGATCTACAAAAATACATTTTGATTTTTATATTTCATGTTATCACAGCATTAAATTATTTAACAAAACGATAAAAGACAAACAGAAAAATACACAGAAAATAAATATATTGCTTACATGTAAAACATCTATAAAAGTGTCAAGTTTTACTTAAACCTACGATAGAATTTCACTATCATCGTCTGTGGTAAATATTGCACTGAGTTGTTTTACATATTGCACGATCTATTTTTCTGTGTGAGATGGCGGTAGCAATAAGCTTCGTTGTCGGTGTCGCTCTTATAGTTTATTTTCTTTGTTGTTGGTAGGTTATTAATATGTAACATTTCTAAAGTCAATCTCCTGTTGTAGTTGCTCTCCGTTTGTAGTATTTTAATATTCTCAAAGTTTGGTGTGTGGTTATTTCTCCTGCAATGCTCAGCAAGAGCTGTCTTTTGTGTCTCATTTTCGTTTCTGCATTTGATGTTTGATTTGTGTGCAGACATTCTCGTTTTAAGTCTGTTTTTTGTTGTCCCAACGTACAGTTTTCCACATTTTTCGTTGTTGTTTCCCTCGCATTCAATTTGGTAAATTACGTTGTGTTTGTCTTCGGTGTTTATTTTGCTTTTAGTGTCGCTGAAAAACTTTTTAGAGTGTTTTTCGTTTTTTGCGCTATTGCAAATGTATTCTTGTCGTATATGTTAGATTTTAAGAACCTTTCTGACATGTGTGGTATGTAAATCATCGACTTGTATGTTTTTTCCTCTTTTTCCTGCTTTGGTCTTGTGGGTCTATATTCAATAAAGTTGTTGATCATGTTCATTGGAAAATTATTCATTGTCAATATTTCTCTGATTTTGTTTCGGCTGTGGAATTTTTCGTCACTTATATTCAATACTCTGTGTATAAAATTTTTAGCAGTGTTTATTATTATTTGTTTCGGATGCTTTGAAAAGAAATTAATGATTCTGCCAGAAGCTGTCGGTTTTTGGTACCAATCAAATTCTATTTTCTCATTGTTCCTACAGACTATTGTATCCAAATAGGGTAATCTTCCATGTAATTCTTCCTCCATCGTAAATTTGATATTGTTATTAAAGCTGTTTAACATTGTCAATGTGTCTTGTATTGCACTTGCTTCAAGAATCACAAAAAGATCGTCAACATACTTCGTCACAATCGTCGGTTTTGTTGTAAGTTTTTCCAAACAGGTGTCAAGTAATTTCTCCATCACCAAATCGGCTACAATCGGAGAAGCCGGCGAACCCATTGGAAGTCCTCTCTTTTGTTTGTACACTTTGTCGTCAAATTTGAAATAGCGGTTGTCCTTGATGCAGAAAGTAAGAATATTGAAAAATAAGCCCTTTGTCATATTTGTATATTCTTTTATTTCGTCCCATCTATCTTCTATTAAACGAATTCCTAAGTCTACGGGAATGCTAGGAAACAGGGAAACAACATCAAAGGACACCATTCTTTCCGTTTTTTTGATGGTGACCTTCTGTAGTTTATCCTTAAAAGCTATAGAGTCTTTGACATTGTATCTGGAATTGCTGGTAAGATTTTTCAAAATGTTGACGATATATCTGCAGAGTTTAATTGATGGAGAATTGACTGATGAGCAAATTGGACGCAAAGGGTAATCTTCCTTGTGGATTTTAGGAAGTCCGTATAATCTGGGAGCTTTGGCCACGTCTGTTTTCAGTCTTTTCTTTTCTAAAACTGAAATTATATTGTTTTTAAACAGTTCATCTACCAGTTCATTATTTCTTTTTATTAAATGTGTTGTAGGGTCCTTATTTATACGTTGATATATCATAATGTCATTTATTATATTATTCATTCTTTGTCTGTAGTCATTTTTATTCATTGCAACTGTAACATTCCCTTTATCAGCATTTAATATTAAAATATTTTTGTTTTTATTCAAAAAAGCTCGAGTGTGTTCCACTGTGTTATTTATAAACTTATCTCTCCCGTCTTCTCTCATCTTATTGATGTGTGAGTCAATCATTGTCGTAAACTTCGTTCTCATAACTTCTTGTTTCTCTTTGTCCTTCCATGTTTGAATAACATCATCCCCGTCTGCTATGAGCTTAAATAACGGGAACTGTGATTTTTTTGTTGGTAGACCGAATTTGTCACCAAGAGATAGAAGCCACTGAACATCTTGTGGAATTTGGGTTTCTGTTTTGTTGACGAACCATTTTTCATTATGTTTTATGTTAAGGTCTAACATTTGTTGTTTTTTTAGTTTATCAAATTTCTCTTTCTGTGTGTTCTTGATTTTGTTTTGTATATTTGATGTTATATTTTGTTCGTTGAGCGTAATGCAATTCTTCTCTTCTTCTGTTAAATGGTTGTTTAAATGTTTTTCTATTGTGAGTATTTCTTTGTTGTTGTTTTTTAGTTCTAAGTGCTTTTGTTTTATGATTAGGCTGAGAATTTTGTTTTGAAATATGTCAATATGTCCTCTTAAAGTTTTGTGAATGTCCAATCTGTGGAAATTTTTAAACAGTTTGTAAATGTTTTTTATAAAGTTTGGTATGACACCATGTTTGCGACATCTTATCAGAAATGTTAGTGAACATTTGATTTTTTCCGCTTTAACTTTTGTGTTCTTGTGTTTGTTTATGCTGTGTTTGATGTTACCTTTGCTTTTAATATTTTTGTAAATCATTTTGTTGTTGTTTTCCGGCGTGCTCTCCGTGTTAAGTATAATTCAAGTTTTTTTTTTTTTTAGTAGTTTAAGTAAAACTTGACACTTTTATAGATGTTTTACATGTAAGCAATATATTTATTTTCTGTGTATTTTTCTGTTTGTCTTTTATTGTTTTGTTAAATAATTTAATGCTGTGATAACATGAAATATAAAAATCAAAATGTATTTTTGTAGATCTCCCTGAAGATGCAATGTAACCCATTGCGAAATATCGGATTTTAATAAAGGAAAAAAACCCAGACCTAAAGCTCAAAGAAATATTTATTTATTGAAATTACATTGGAAAAGGTCAATTAAAAAAACAAACTTGAATTATAATAAATTCATTTTAAACAAATCTACAATCACAACTGTTGTTACTGGTAAGCGAAATTCAAATTTTCCAATTTCCAATAAAGAACTATAATTGTTCCTTTCCACAAAATAAAACTCATCCAATTGTTTTATTTCTTTTTATCTTTTCAATCCAAAACCTAGATGAAAATATTTCTTATTCCGAGGAATATTTTTCTGTCCACGAGTAGCAGCGTAAAAATCCAGCTTTTTTCCAGGAAAATACCCACAATTGGCATTTTTATTTGGCCTTATTCGAACCAGATTTTTTGCTGTTCCAATTTCTATTAGTTCATCTAAAATCTATAATCAAAGAAATGAAAGTATGTTTGTAATTTCTTATCCAAGAATTTACGAACCAGTTTTCACTTAAAATCATTAAATTTGAGTGCATTAAGTACAAATTTGTATTTGCCGTCGTGAATTTGATTCTTCCCATTTACCGCACAGTGTTTCTTTTTTGATTTTCAAGAATAGTAAATTTTTTTTGGCATTCTTTGTAACAAATTAAAACACAACATTAACTGTTTCGATAAACCTCCATTATTTTTCTAATTTTTTGATAATATAGAAATTTGATAGAAATTTTATTTATTACTTTAAATCTTTATACCGTCCACCATACTATGGAGGGTATATAAACCTTGTCATTCCGTTTGTGTTTGAAATACTCATGTCGGACCCAACAAAGTATATATATTCTTGATCAGCGTAAAATTCTAAGTATAAGCTATGTCCGTCTGTCTGTTGTAATCACGATATCTTTCGAATGATTTGAGATAGAAGGCTAAAATTTTGCACACGTGTTTATTTTTCCAGTAGGCAGGTTAAGTTTGATGATATTAGCGACATTATTCACCGGAATTGTTTCAAATTTGGTATTTGAAGTTCGTAATGGATGCTACAGCCTATGACAGAAAATTGTCTGTGCAGGTCCACGTCTCTATTAATATTGAATGGAGTCATGGTGCTGTTTGTTGAACCACTTCTCGTATTAAACATTCGTTGGCGCTAAAGTTACCATTCCTATCGGTTGAGTGTTTGTGCTCAACATTGTAACCATTACACGACACCTTTTGATAATAATATTAATAAAGAATTAATTAATTTAACTTGCAAGAAACTCTCCACCCTATCGGAGCGCAATTTCGGCGCACTAACTTTTGGTCCAATCGGGACGGATTTTTCAGCCCGCTGGTCTATACTTAAAGCATTATAAAAATACAGTCCATTGATATTGATGTATTTTCGGTTCCCACCAAAATCATAACATCCCCACCAAATTCATAACATCATCTGCATCAACATCATTATTATTCATCATCATTATTATCCATAATTATAATTTTCCTTTACAAACCAAAGGTAGGTGCAGTGCATTTTATTGTTGTGACATACATACCGAATATAGTCGTTATATTGGGGTCTTTACGACGTGGATCCTAACATACATAGGCATTGTTTGTCATAAGCCATTACCATATTCAAATTCGAAACTTGAAATAAACGGCGAATAACATAGCTAAAATCATCAAAATATCATTTATAGGGAGGTACCGTTATATAGGAGCTGTGCGAAGACCTGGGCCAGCATAAACGATTTTCTGTCATAGGCTGTAGCATCCATTACGAACTTCAAATACGACGTCTAAAACTATTTCGGTGGGTATTGTACCTAAACTCGTCAAAAAACCGAATATAGGGAGGTACTGATATGTGGGGCCGAAACGAAGTCCTGGACCTGCATAGACAATCTTCTGTTGCAGACTGTAGTTCCCATTACGAACTCTAAATACGTAATTTGAACAATTCCGGTAAATAATGACGCTAAAATCATCAAAATACCGAATATTGGGAGGCACCGTTATATGGGGGCTATACGAAGACATGGACCTGCACAGAAAATTTCCTGTCTTAGCCTGTAAGGAAATTTGACACGATTCCGGTGAATAATGTCTAAAATCATCAAAATAACGGATATCGGGAGGTACCGTTATATGGGGGATATATGAAAACGTGGACCTACATGGCCCATTCACGAACTTAACCTGCCTACTGGAAAAATAAACATGTTAGGAAAATTTTAGCCTTATTTCTCAATTCGTTCGAAAGAAACGAAAGACAGGCAGAGGGACGGACTAAATCGACTTAGAATTTTACGCTGATCAAGTATATATATACTTTGTTGGGTCTGACATGAGTGTTTCGAGGAGTTACAAACGGAATGACAAAGTTAATATACCCTCCATAGTATGAATGCTAACATTTTTCTTTTTGTCACATTTGTGTTGAGATCTCATGTTTGTGTGAGATAACTAAATAAAATTTATCAACAAGTTGAAGCACTCACTCCTTCATTCCCAAATTGTATTGTTCGGTGTTCAATAATCATACATAATTATTTGCACATATTTATGCTATTGACATATTTACATTTTATTGCTTTCTCGGTGTTTGTCGTTCGATTATACACATACGCAGTATACATACATACCCTTGTTACTGTCAGCCGTCGCTTGACCGTCTGTAATAAACATACATACGTTGATTGGTTGTTCTTCTTTGTTACGTATACGCTACACCACTCGGGTCGGTCGATTGTGGTTAAGTAACACGTTTGATACAACGTTAGAATTTTTTGTCAACATTATATAAATGTGTGTATGAATAGTTAAAAGCATTTTGGACTATTAAAATTTCGTGCGCCCTATAGTCGGCACATTTTAACTATTGTGTTGGTTAATTAAACGACCAGAATTAACTTGATTTCTAATTGATTTCATTCAATTTTAGTCGATATTTTTTGAATTTATTTGGTGATTTTTCGAATCTTATATATTTTTGTGATATTTTGAAAAAAAAGATACATTTTGGAAAATAATTTGTAATATTTTCAGTTGATTTAATTTTTTTTTTTTGGATTTTTTGGTAAACCTTTTGGACAAATTTTGTGGGGGTTTTCTACAATTTGGGATAATTTTTGGAATTAATTTCGTTCTTTAATTAATAATCATGTCGCAAAATACGTAAGCAACTAACGTTATAAATTGAAGATCCTTTATAAAGTCATAGAGTATATTAGAAAACTACAACTTGAAGATGTTGATTTCTTTGAATAAGAGACCGTAGCTCTAATCTCGTACAAGTATGGAAAGCCACTGATAAGAGTTTCGAATTATGCGAAACTTATTTAGAAACTTCAGGTGCAGCCACCCAAGCGGATTTTGATAGTTTGGTTTGCTTAAGTAGTTCAGCGTGGAATGCCTTGAAAGAAGAATATGACAACCCTCGCTTACTTGTACATAATAATTTGAAAACTCTTCTTGCGCTCCCAATTCTCGAAAAAGAAAGTATCTCTGTCCTAAAAGTAAATCAACACGGCATTAATGGATGTCTTTCGGCGATGTCCATATATGATATTAATACGGATCATTGGGATCCAATTATCGTTATTGTTTGTTTCCAACGTTTTTCCAAGTCACATTGACACTGTGGGAGCAAAGTGTCAAAACTGCGATTTCATTGTGGAAGGACTTGGATAGTTGTTGCTTGTTTTGTCCCTCACATAACCATCCTCTTTTTGAATATCCTAATTTCAAAAATATTACCCATTCGGCAAGATTTTCTACGGTGAAGCGTCATTGTTTGTGTATAAACTGCTTGCGCAAGGGACATGAGATAAAAATTGTAGAAGTCGTCGTCGGTGTCTAATTTGTAATCGGAATCATCACACATTGCTTCATAGAAATGGTTCAACAACAAATAGTCCAAGTCCAATGACAACAGCTCCAGGCTCGCGTTTGTCAGTTTCGGCTC
The DNA here is from genome assembly GCF_030504385.1 of Musca domestica. Taxonomy (NCBI): domain Eukaryota; kingdom Metazoa; phylum Arthropoda; class Insecta; order Diptera; family Muscidae; genus Musca; species Musca domestica. The sequence goes on along the minus strand of NW_026712172.1, from coordinate 2,388,653 downwards.
CACCTTTTTGTCCCTCGAATTGTTCCCCAAGCAATAGTCAATCTTCTGATTCAAATGCATCTCGTTCCTCCACATCGGCTAGAGATGTAGTTCGATAGGCATTTCACGCTGCTCAGAATCAATAGGTTCTTTTGGGCACCGCCATGGTGAAAGTCGTTCATCAAGGTGGTTGGTATTCTGCTAGAGCGTTGATAGATCCAGCTTCTGAGTCCTCTTTCGTCACAGAGCGACTTCAAAAGAAACTTAAGCTTCCTGTTTGTTCGTCCAATTCCAGTATTTCGGGTGTTAATTGTTCACCTGCGGCTACATCAAAGAATGCTTGTAATACTGAAATCAGAAGTAGCCTAGACCGTTCATTGTCCCTGGAAACTTCAGCGTTCGTGCTGAATTCGATTTCAGGAAATCTACCTTCGCATGCAGCTACGCTCGACCTTAGAAAACGACTATCTAATGTTGTATAAGCAGATCCTCTAACATTTAAGTCGATTCCAGTTGATATTTTGAAAGGAGCAGACATGTACCCTAGAATTATTAAAGATCAGAACTTTCGTTTTTCGTCTGGGTTTCTGCTTGCTCAAAATACCATATTTGGTTGGATTGTAACTGGAACACTTCCGTACCGACTAAATCGCTTACTTAAAACTCCATAAAGCATTTCGTCGTAGTAAATACACAAAACTTGTTTCTATATAAAAATCTCGTATTATAAAGATGCCGCAAATGTAATCGTTTTTTATTTAATTTTTTTTTTTGAGCAAATCAGTCACTTCGTATTTCAACTGCGGATGTCGCTATTGTATCGTGAAAATAGCCCATAACTGTGGGTTTTGTTTTGAACTTCAAAACATTTTGCACAAGTCCGAATCCATAACTGTGTGCTCTTGGTGATTTTAAATTATTTATTTATTTATCGTTTACTTTCGAAACTGCTCACATGTTGCATTGTACCAACACTTTATACAATTTATCGCATTAATTTATATTGTTACACCATCCCAGGATGCTGTAAAGTGCCCGGCTATTGTTTAAGTAAGAATTGTCTCCATTTATTTTAAATGGAATCATGGTGCAGTTTGTCGCACCACTTCTCGTATAAAAAATTCGTTGAAATCTGCTTACTACTTATTATTGCAACACTTATATGTCAATGTCAGATTTCAACGAATCGGCGCTACAGCTACCACCTTACTTCAGTCTGTCTTGGTGATTCCATCTTGACTATTGGTTGAGTGCTCGTGCTGAACATTGTTAACAATACACGTTCGTGTGTAATTACTAAGGTAAATCTCGTCACCTTTTGATTATAATATCAATAAAGAATTAATTTATTTAACTTGCAAGAAACTGAAACGATCGCGCTTTATTTCAATTTATTTTTCTCACTCCTTTATCGGAGCGCAATTTCGGTGCATTAACACACTTATTACTCATATTTTTTGTTGCGAAAACATTGCATTTTTATACCTTCCTACATACATAGTATGGAGGGTATATTAAGTTCGTCATTCCGTTTGTAACTCATCAAAATAATCCTTTTAGACCCAACAAAGTATATATATGTTAACCCATGATTCTTGAACGCTACTGTTGTTAACTCATAATTCTCGAACACACATGCCACTGTTGTTAACTCATCATTATCGTTGCACACGCCACTGTGTCAACGAACCAACGTCATATGACACCACCATCCACAAAATATGAAATATGTCAAGCAAGTATAAACAAAATAAAATGTGAAAGACTCTTTAGAATAACAACCATACAAAATTGTTAATGTAAGCATAATTAAAACTATTGTGACTTAAGAAAATGTTTTTTGCATTGAGAAATAATCGTTATTTGAATTAACTTCTAAGTAAATGAATTAAGTGAAAAGAAAGGCCGAAAGAAAATAACTTTTTGAACACTAAACTTAGTTTATATTAAATATCCAATTAAAGTGAAGGAATTTTTTTTTATTGAAAAAATATACTTGAAACATTTGAATTAATTTTTAAGTGAAAGAAACAGATAAAAATATTTTTTTGAAACTAAATCATAGTTTTTATTGAAAAAATATACTTGAAACATTTGAATTAATTTTTAAGTTAAAGAAACAGATAAAAATATTTTTGTTGAAACTAAATCATAGTTTTTATTGAAAAAATATACTTGAAGCATTTGAATCAATTTTTAAGTGAAAGAAACAGATATTAGATTTTTTAAAACTAAATCTTTGAAATATTTGAAGCAATTTTTCTATAATAATATAATATAATGTCAAATCCGGTCGCAAATTTAATTAGACTCCCGATCATTAATATTTCTAACACGGAAGAACAGAACCGACAAATGCAGGGAACGATCGCCCGGATCTGTGCCGAATAGAGCCAAATTGCTATTAGACAATTTCTTAGTCCTAGTGCAGACATTTCTGGCACAGATCAAATAATTGAGGCACGTTATGGGAATGACCTTTCTGACCTGGACAAGGTCCCAGACGTAGTCCGAAGTTTGCGGGAATTTTCGGGAAACGCGACAGAATACAGTTCATGGAATAAAAGTGTAGACAGGATAATGAAACTTTATGAGTCTAAAAAAAGGTTCTCCTAAAGGTCCAAGATTTCTATCAGAAGGTATATTCACACCTGTCTCTTATAATGAATGAGCTATCTTGTTTGGATATTGGACGAAATTCCCTCGACATTCTAGCTCAAACCTACAGAGATAAGGCTCTGGATACTTTTATCCGAGGTCTTAAAGGGCAAATGTCTATTCACCTATGGATGAAGGAACCAAGAGACCTTCCACAAGCCCTTCAACTTTGTTTAAAAATGGAAAAACAAATAGTTAGAGCTGATTTTGCTAATCGTGGGCAGAAAATCAATAAACCCAATTTTTTATCACGGCGAATTCAACACCATCCGAATGTCTCTCCCAATTTTTATCCTCAGCCAGCTCACATACCCAATGTTCACCAGAATCCCCAACAGTTTAATAACAGTTTTCATCCAAAGAATTATTGTAAACGAATGCCGCAATGTCAACATTTTGGTAAACATTTTTTCCAACCCCCAAGACCAACCGCTCCAAAACCGCAACCCCGTCCAGAACCCATGGATGTGGATCCATCTATACGTACTAGATCTGTAAATTACATTAACAGACCCACCAATAATAACCAATTTTCCGGGAAAAGACCATTCATTTCAAATAAGCATACTATATATCCGAAAATTCAACGTAATTTTCATTTAAACACGGAAGAATATCGAGATGAGATTGAAGAAAACGAATCTGAGCGACAAAGCTATGAAGATCAAAAATAACTCGAATAAGAATTATATCCAAGCAAATTTAGTAAAAAATATTATTCCAAATGTAAAACCTTTCCTCTATCGCCGGACAGACAAAAATTACACATCATACCTTTACAGAACTTTTCGATACAAATCTGCCAAAGCAAAGGTTTTTCCTTTTGCCTAAACTTAGGTCCTTTCATGCAATTCTGGGAAATGACAGTTTAAAAGAGTTGGCAGCAGTTATTCACGCAGCAAAAAATTATATGATAGTGGATAACAGAATCAAAATACGAATAAAACAGCTCTTATCACAAGCAGTGAATACTATTAATATCAGGAACGACCACATGACTGACGACTGTAATAGACTAGCTAAGATTGCAAAGCCCCTGACACTGCTTCTGCGAGGGGAAAATGACAGAGCCTCAAAATTCGCTTCATGTAAAATTAAAATAAATCTTACTGAAGAAGCAATTGATGCATTTCATAAATTGAAAAACGCTCTCATGTCGGAAGACGTTTTGTTAGCGTATCCTTTAATAAAGAATTTCACCTTACCACTGACGCCTCTAGCTACGCTCTTGGCGCAGTACTGTCTCAAGATGACAGACCTATCATTTTTTTGTCTCGTACCCTTCAAAAAGCTGAAGAGCACTATGCGACTAATGAAAAGGAAATGCTCGCAATTGTTTGGGCTTTGAAGGAACTTCGGAATTACCTATATGGTTCATCCAAAATGAAAATTTTCACAGACCACCTACCACTTATATATTCATTGAATAATAACAAGTTAAAAAGCAGTAAGTTCGATCGGGCCGAACTTTTAATACCCTTCACCATTTGCAACGAATTTGGAAATTTTTAAAAAAAAAAAATCCTTAAAAAATTCTGTTAAAATTTTAACAATACCGAATATAGCCGTTATATTGGGGTCTTTACGACGTGGAAATACATAGGCATTGTTTGTCATAAGCCATTACCATATTCAAATTCGAAACTTGAAATAAACAGTGAATAATGTAGCTAAAATCATCAAAATATCGTATATAAGGAGGTGCCGTTAAATTGGAGCTGTGCGAAGACCTGGACCAGCATAGACAATTTTCTGTAACAGGCTGTAGCATCCATTACGAACTTCCACATCTCAAACAATTTCGGTGGGTATTGTACCTAAAATCGTCAAAATACCGAATATAGGGAGGTACTGATATATGGGGACTATACGAAGACCTGGACCCGCACAGACAATTTTCTGTCACAGACTGTAGTTCCCATAACGAACTTCAAATACCAATTTTGAAACTATTCCGGTGAATAATGTTGCTAAAATCATCAAAATACCGAATATAGGGAGGTACCGTTATATGGGGGCTATATGAAGACGTGAACCTGCACAGAAAATTTTCTGTCTTAGGATGTAGTATCTATTTTGAACTTCAAATGCCAAATTTGAAACAATTCCCGTGAATAATGTCGCTAAAATCATCAAAATACCGAATATAGGGAGGTACCGTTATATGGGGGCTATATGAAAACGTGGACCTACATGGCCCATTTACGAACTTAACCTGCCTACTGGAAAAATAAACATGTGTGCAAAATTTTAGCCACATATCTCAATTCATTCGAAAGATAGCGTGATTACAACAGACAGACAGACAGACGGACATCGCGAAATCGACTTAGAATTTTACGCTGATCAAGAATATATATACTTTGTTGGATCTGATATGAGTATTTCGAAGAGTTACAAACGGAATGACAAAGTTAATATACCCTCCATAGTATGGTGGAGGGTATAACAATTCAAACTATAAATTGAAAATTTGGAAAGCCTTCCTTGAAGATTTCAAATATGAATTTAAATACAAACCTAGGAAAACTAACGTAGTCGCTGACGCTTTATCCAGACCCCCAGAAGTTTCAAAAGATTGTCCCAAGAAGGATAGCGACCATTGTACTAAAAATCTTGATCAAAATAATTCACAGGTAAACTCTATTACTTCTACAAAACATAGTGACGGAAGCTCTTCGCACAATTTAATTCAATTTACCGACGTGCCGATAAATGCCTTTAAAAATCAGATTATCTTGTCGTCTGAAGTTGAACACCCTTCTTACAATTTTGAAGTTGTTTTTCCAAAAATCCACCGAATAAACGAACCAAATATCAGAACGGACAATCTCACTGAAATTTTAAAAAAGTATTTGAACCCATAAGTTACGACCTGCATTTAAACAACAGATCATATTCGTGGAAAACTGCAGGATGTATTTCGTGAAAACTTCTCACGGTATAAAGTAAAATACTCTAGAACAATAGTAGCTGACCTCAAGACCATCGACGAACAAAAAGAAGTAATTATAAATGAACATATCAGAGCACACCGAAACAGCGTGAAAAAAAGGATTCAAATATTGTCACAGTATTATTTTCCAGAAATGCACTCAAAAATCAAAAAGGTGGTCAAGACTTGCAAAATCTGCAAGGAAAATAAGTATGATAGACACTCGAATAAAATTGAATTAGGAGAAACGCCAATACCACAGTTTCCAGGAGAGATCGTTCATATTGACATATATTTAACGGAAAAGAAACCAATACTTACTGCTATAGATAAATTTTCGAAGTACGCCCAAGTAAAGTTACTCAATTCCAGAGCGGCAGTTGACGTTAAAGAGCCACTCAGAGAAATTCTTTTATCTTTCGGTATGCCAAAGATAACTGTAATTGATAACGAAAAATCCTTTAACTCAAATGCGATCATTTTTTGCTCGAAAATCAATATAATATCAAGGTATTTAAAACTCCACCCTATAGCAGTAGCGTGAACGGACAGATTGAAAGATTTCACTCAACTTTGTCAGAGATAATGCGTTGTTTGAAATCTGAAAACACACATACCACATTTTCAGAGCTTTTACACAAGTCAATTTATGAGTATAATAACTCCATTCATTCCACAATCAATAGGAAACCGGTTGAAGCCTTTTTTGGCAGGAGAATATGTACTGACCCCAAAGACATACAGAAGGAACGACAGGAAATTTTACAGAAACTTACACAGAAACAGGCCGAGAATTTGAACTACCATAATAAAAAAAGACTCCACCAAAGACCTTTTGTAAAGGACAATAAAAGACAGTAAAAAAAGACAGAGAAGAGACAGTAAAAGAAAACAAAACATCTACCGTCCTAACAGTATCCGGGAAAATTGTTCACAAAAACAACATTCGTAACTGACTTTTAATTTTTTTTTTTTGATTTCAGGCCAGTCTTCATATTGACCATAGGTGACGTACAAATATTCGACTACACTAATTCACAAATTGTAACACTGTAACAATTGTAACACATCATTGATATCGACAAATTTCAATCACTAATTGATTGTATGAAAACGACAGTAGATAGGAATGTCAGTAGCAGTCATTATCTCCGACCATTATCATTATCTATGAATAAATAGAATTACAAGCCTATTTGGGCAGACTCAAACCTAGAACCAAAAGGTCTTTGAATTTCATAGGAACAGCATGGAAATGGATCGCGGGAAACCCCGATCATGATGACTTTGAGATACTCAAGAAAAAATCTGACGAATTACTGACCAATAACGATAAACAGATTGTTGTAAATAAATTATCTCTGGAAAAAATAAATAAATTGGTAGCAACTACTAACAAAATTTTAAAAGAGGAAAATTTCAATGAAACGCTCAATGACAAAATGATTGAAACATTGAAAATGAGAATTGATCTCCTAAAAACAGAGATTGTAAATGTTCAGTATGCCAGACATTGGGCTAAAGTCGGAGTGGTTAACTCATTTATTCTGTCTTCAGATGATGTGAGTATTGCAAAAGATATAATAAATGAAGAACTAATTCCGTTTGTGAATGTAGAGCAAGTTTTTGAATTTGCCGAGATAAAGATTGCTTCAAATAGAAATTCAATTGTTTACATTATTAGTATTCCTACTACAGAAAACTTTTCGTGTAAAAAACGACTAATAAAAGCAGTCAAATTCGGCCAACTAGTTAACAGAATAAAATTCGAAAATGTTATAATTTGTAATAAAATAATTTCCGGTATCATAAAAAATTGTAAATCCTATAATAATAAAACTATTTGTAAGAGAACAGAATTGGAAAAAAATTATGATAACACTTGCTTGGCAAATTTAATAAATAGCAAAGAATCTAACTGCAGTGTCGTTGATAACATAAATATTCCCACAATAGAGGAATTAACACCAGGAATAATTCTTTTAAATCAATTCAATGGAACAGTTCAAGTTAACCAGGAACCTAGAAACCTCTCTAGCACTTATGTGTTAAAATTTTACAACTCCACCATCAAAATATTTGATAAAACTTATAATTTCTTTGAAACAACACACCTACCACCCTTACCCGCAATTCTTCAGCCTAGATTATCCGAACCAAACATCGAAGAAACCATATCTTTGGAAATGGTAAAAGAACTCCAAGTTATAAACACAAAATCCATAGAACAGCTAACATCAAACCAAAAGTGGGGATTTTCAATCAACATTGGTTTGTCTGCAATAGCTATTGTGATTGTTGCGTTTATAATTCTACAAAAAATTGCATGCTCCCAGAAAAAAATTGTCATTTCAGCACCCATAGTAAAAACAAATTCCGCAACGCACGCATCTCTGCCTGAACTGTCTGAAATAAGATCAGCTAGGATTAATAGAATCTCTACTATCTCATATTTTTAACCGAACGAGGACGCTCAGCATTTAAGGGTGAGGTGTTAACCCATAATTCTTGAACACACACGCCACTGTTGTTAACTCATAATTCTCGAACACACACGCCGCTGTTGTTAACTCATCATTATCGTTGCACACGCCACTGTGTCAACGAACCAACGTCATATGACACCACCATCCACAAAATATGAAATATGTCAAGCAAGTAAAAACAAAATAAAATGTAAAAGACTCTTTAGAATACCAACCATACAAACTTGTTAATGTAAGCATAATTATAAGACCACGGTATGGCCATTTTTTAAATAAAGGAATCAGTTTATTAATGAGACTCAACAAAGCTGGTTTGCTTTAAATAACAAATCGCTTAACTTATGTAGGGCTCCTGGACCAGTGCGATGTCAACTTCAGCCTTATTGAGGGATAGGATAAGTGCAGCTGCTTTACAGTGGTGCAGATTAATCAGAATCATGCTGTGCTGCTGCTGCTTCCTTCCTCCTACTGCAGCGGCGTTAGACGGAAACGAATCCATCCTATGCCGAAGTGCAGTTCCCCGCACGCGCCTGTAAGTATTCTGGCCAGCAGTATCAATAGATACCTTTGTGGCCACGCCTCCTCCCTCCGTACTTGCCTTTTAGGATCCGCTCACTAGCTTCCTCATCCATCAGACGGTCCTCAATGAGCATCCACCGACTTTCACTGATTTTGCCTTAGTTAATGGATTACTTTTTACCGCAAATTTAATTTTATATAGTTTTACATAACCAACCGCACTTTTGATCAAATTGTATTTTTCCGAAGTAAATAGTGCACGCTGTGATCGAAAAAGTACATGTACTTTGCTCATGTATTTCACAACCGAAAAGTCATCTATGTGTCACACGATGTGTGCAACTTCTGCATGTCGAAAATTTTACACTACATACGTAAAACCCTCATCGTAACATACACACCATGGTATAAAATACCAATAACAAAGGGAATTTATTTATTAATTCAATTTATTATTGTTTAAGTTGGATTTGGTGCTAGCATGTAAATGCATCAATGCTTGGCCACATTGATCTGCCAAAAATTTAAAATTACGTTTTCAAAAATAAGTATATTTACATAAGTTTTCTTACATGACACCCATCGGAGGTTGTTATGATACGTATTTTTCAAAATTCTTTACAAACTTGAATAATTTTTCATTCAAAATTTTCGATTTAAAAATTGGTTTGAAATAGTTGTGAGTTTGACCACAGTCTTTGAATCAATATGAAGAGGAGTTTAGTGATATTCATTGCATACGACACACTTTCCTTGACTTTTACAGTTCCCAGCTTGTGGGATTTTACTAAACATCGTATGCAACCATTAAATTTAACAATAATTCTTCGACGCATGTCTACATTCATGACTCGGATGTCGCTACATCTATCAAGCGGATGCATGTGATAAAAAAGGCGATATTTGTATGAAGCAGAAAGATCCTCACGAGCGGAATCTGCCTTCATGGCTCCGGACTCGACTCCCGATTTTTCATTTTTGGGGTTATCAGCAGGGACCGGAGCCGCAAATGTGTCTACAGATATGAATGAATTCGGTTTTTTCTAGATTGGGACACAGGTTCAGATATTTTCAAAGCAGCAATTGCTTCCACTAACTCTGCTTCCACGGTAGAAGAGGACAATGTTGTGTTCATTGATATAGTATATAATGACCAACTCGGTGATGGGTCGTCTTACAACGGCGTTCTCGGTTCGAACGTCAGCGACTCGAATGTGACCGTCAGTTTCCGGATAAACATTTTCGATATGGCGTAACGTATACGATGTTGACGGAAGCTGATCATGTTGAACAACCACTGGATCATATATTTCTATCTTGCGTACAACGAAAAATGTGTGGAAATCAATAAATAAATATGAAAGTTTCAAGAAATATTTAAAAAATATGTCCAAATATACATAAAAGTTGGTTAAATTTTATAAAAATTGTGGGTTCTACCAATAAAATTAATAAAAAGCGAATTTTTGCGCACAAAAACCCAAAATAGAACAGTGTTGTCTAGTTTGTTCGGGGTACCATAGTATTTTGTTGTTGCAAAATGGTAAGGCCTTATCCCATTCTATAAAAACTGCGTTTGTTTATTAGTGGAGAACGATTGTAATTTTTACCGGGCTTTTTCCGAAACCTAGGTTTTCCCTAGTTATGTGGTTATGCTGCTTCGTTAATTTTTTTACAACAACAAAAAAATAAAATATTTAATTTTTTATTTTTTTACCAAAAAAAAAAAAAAAAAGATTATATAGATTTTATCTCACAAGTTAACCTACAGTTAAGGCATGTAAACTGCCGAATGTAGCATGTTTTCCCAGAAAATATTATCTTAAAATTAAAATTGCTCCAAAATTATATATTTTTTATTCCACAAGAAAAATGTAAATTTAACACTTTTTAATAAAAAATCGTAGTGTGCCCGCGTTATATATTTCTTCCAAAACATCGGTTTCTAACACTCAATTTTAATTAACAATACTCTATATATATAAAAATCAATTGTTGTTCGCTGGTAATCGTATCTGTTTAGAACGTCTGGACCGATTATCATAATTTGTTGTACAAACGTTCGTCATACCCCGAGTTAGGTTTTTAAAGAAAATATTAACCACGCCTACTTTTACGCCCACTATCTTGATTTATCAAAAATCTTTATATTTGCCGGATAATGAAGATATCGGTTTGAAAATTATTACACGAGATACTGTTGACTTTCCTTCAAACTTAGGAATTTATTTGGGCGCTAGGGAACTGACCACGCATACTTCCAATCTATATATATAGTAACCAATTGTTGTTCGTTAGTTATTGAATCAGTTGAGAAAATTTTACGTAAAATCCTAATATTTGCCAAAATAATGAAGATAACTGTTCCACAGTTAGTATACAACGTAATCTTGACTCTCTAACCAATATGTTAAAAATTTAAAAAAAAGTATAGTAACACTTTAGTTGAGGATGACTGGGCCGATTTAACTCATATTTTCTTTGGTTATATGAAATTACACTGGAAAGGTTTTCCAGAAAGTAAATTTTGAGAAAAGTCTCTAGAAAAATTGCAGAACTGAAATTAACTGCTCTATTTGGATATGGAATTTTGTGTAGAATTGTTTCAGAATGCCTTTTTGGAATTGAAAATTCTTATGAAAACAAGTAAAAAAGCTGTAAGTTCGGCCGGGCCGAACTTTTAATACCCTCCACCATTTGGTACCAATTTGGCAATTTCCAATGCTTATACGACGACGTGGACCTGCATAGGCAACTTTTGTAATAAGTTATTACAATATTTAAATGCGAAACTTGAAGAAAAATCTGTTATATGGGGGCTATACGTAGATGTGGACCTGCACAGACAATTTTCTGGCATGGGCTGAAATATCCATTACGAACTTCACATGCGAAATTTGATACAATCCCGTAAATAGTGTCATCATCATCAAAATGCCGAATATCGGGGGGTACGGTATATGGGGGCTATATGAAGACGTGAACCCATTCGTGGCCCATTTTCTGTTTTATGCTGCAATATCTATTACGAACTTCAAATACCAAATTTGAAACGATTCCGGTAAACTATGTCGCTAAAATCATCAAAATACCGAATATCGGGGGGTACCGTTAAATGGGGGCTACACGAAGACGTGGACCTGCACAGATAATTTTCTGTCCTACGCTGTAGTATCCCTTAAGAACTTTAAATGCCAAATTTGAAACAATTCCGGTGAATAATGTCGCTAAAATCATCAAAATATCGAATATCGGGAGGTACCGTTATATGGGGGCTATATGATAACTTGGACCTACATGGCCCATTTACGAACTTAACCTGCCTACTGGCAAAATATACAGGCATGTAAACTGCCGAATGTAGCATGTTTTCCCAGAAAATATTATCTTAAAATTAAAATTGCTCCAAAATTATATATTTTTTATTCCACAAGAAAAATGTAAATTTAACACTTTTTAATAAAAAATCGTAGTGTGCCCGCGTTATATATTTCTTCCAAAGCATCGGTTTCTAACACTCAATTTTAATTAACAATACTCTATATATATAAAAATCAATTGTTGTTCGCTGGTAATCGTATCAGTTTAGAACGTCTGGACCGATTATCATAATTTGTTGTACAAACGTTCGTCATACCCCGAGTTAGGTTTTTAAAGAAAATATTAACCACGCCTACTTTTACGCCCACTATCTTGATTTATCAAAAATCTTTATATTTGCCGGATAATGAAGATATCGGTTTGAAAATTATTACACGAGATACTGTTGACTTTCCTTCAAACTTAGGAATTTATTTGGGCGCTAGGGAACTGACCACGCATACTTCCAATCTATATATATAGTAACCAATTGTTGTTCGTTAGTTATTGAATCAGTTGAGAAAATTTTACGTAAAATCCTAATATTTGCCAAAATAATGAAGATAACTGTTCCACAGTTAGTATACAACGTAATCTTGACTCTCTAACCAATATGTTAAAAATTTAAAAAAAGTATAGTAACACTTTAGTTGAGGATGACTGGGCCGATTTAACTCATATTTTCTTTGGTTATATGAAATTACACTGGAAAGGTTTTCCAGAAAGTAAATTTTGAGAAAAGTCTCTAGAAAAATTGCAGAACTGAAATTAACTGCTCTATTTGGATATGGAATTTTGTGTAGAATTGTTTCAGAATGCCTTTTTGGAATTGAAAATTCTTATGAAAACAAGTAAAAAAGCTGTAAGTTCGGCCGGGCCGAACTTTTAATACCCTCCACCATTTGGTACCAATTTGGCAATTTCCAATGCTTATACGACGACGTGGACCTGCATAGGCAACTTTTGTAATAAGTTATTACAATATTTAAATGCGAAACTTGAAGAAAAATCTGTTAAATGGGGGCTACACGAAGACGTGGACCTGCACAGATAATTTTCTGTCCTACGCTGTAGTATCCCTTAAGAACTTTAAATGCCAAATTTGAAACAATTCCGGTGAATAATGTCGCTAGAATCATCAAAATATCGAATATCGGGAGGTACCGTTATATGGGGGCTATATGATAACTTGGACCTACATGGCCCATTTACGAACTTAACCTGCCTACTGGCAAAATATACAGGCATGTAAACTGCCGAATGTAGCATGTTTTCCCAGAAAATATTATCTTAAAATTAAAATTGCTCCAAAATTATATATTTTTTATTCCACAAGAAAAATGTAAATTTAACACTTTTTAATAAAAAATCGTAGTGTGCCCGCGTTATATATTTCTTCCAAAGCATCGGTTTCTAACACTCAATTTTAATTAACAATACTCTATATATATAAAAATCAATTGTTGTTCGCTGGTAATCGTATCAGTTTAGAACGTCTGGACCGATTATCATAATTTGTTGTACAAACGTTCGTCATACCCCGAGTTAGGTTTTTAAAGAAAATATTAACCACGCCTACTTTTACGCCCACTATCTTGATTTATCAAAAATCTTTATATTTGCCGGATAATGAAGATATCGGTTTGAAAATTATTACACGAGATACTGTTGACTTTCCTTCAAACTTAGGAATTTATTTGGGCGCTAGGGAACTGACCACGCATACTTCCAATCTATATATATAGTAACCAATTGTTGTTCGTTAGTTATTGAATCAGTTGAGAAAATTTTACGTAAAATCCTAATATTTGCCAAAATAATGAAGATAACTGTTCCACAGTTAGTATACAACGTAATCTTGACTCTCTAACCAATATGTTAAAAATTTAAAAAAAGTATAGTAACACTTTAGTTGAGGATGACTGGGCCGATTTAACTCATATTTTCTTTGGTTATATGAAATTACACTGGAAAGGTTTTCCAGAAAGTAAATTTTGAGAAAAGTCTCTAGAAAAATTGCAGAACTGAAATTAACTGCTCTATTTGGATATGGAATTTTGTGTAGAATTGTTTCAGAATGCCTTTTTGGAATTGAAAATTCTTATGAAAACAAGTAAAAAAGCTGTAAGTTCGGCCGGGCCGAACTTTTAATACCCTCCACCATTTGGTACCAATTTGGCAATTTCCAATGCTTATACGACGACGTGGACCTGCATAGGCAACTTTTGTAATAAGTTATTACAATATTTAAATGCGAAACTTGAAGAAAAATCTGTTATATGGGGGCTATACGTAGATGTGGACCTGCACAGACAATTTTCTGGCATGGGCTGAAATATCCATTACGAACTTCACATGCGAAATTTGATACAATCCCGTAAATAGTGTCATCATCATCAAAATGCCGAATATCGGGGGGTACGGTATATGGGGGCTATATGAAGACGTGAACCCATTCGTGGCCCATTTTCTGTTTTATGCTGCAATATCTATTACGAACTTCAAATACCAAATTTGAAACGATTCCGGTAAACTATGTCGCTAAAATCATCAAAATACCGAATATCGGGGGGTACCGTTAAATGGGGGCTACACGAAGACGTGGACCTGCCCTTAAGAACTTTAAATGCCAAATTTGAAACAATTCCGGTGAATAATGTCGCTAAAATCATCAAAATATCGAATATCGGGAGGTACCGTTATATGGGGGCTATATGATAACTTGGACCTACATGGCCCATTTACGAACTTAACCTGCCTACTGGCAAAATATACATGTGTGCAAAATTTTAGCCTTCTATCTCAATTTGTTCGAAAGATAGCGTGATTACAACAGACAGACGGACATGGCTAAATCATCTTAGAATTTTACGCTGATCAAGAATATATATATTTTGTTGGATCTGACATGAGTATTTCGAGGAGTTACAAACGGAATGGTATGGTGGAGGGTATAAAAAACGAGAAATTTTGCATATTTTCTGTACATGCCGTTATATGATTGCCATACCAAAATTTTTTGATTTGAAATATTTTGATTAAAAAATACTTCTCGAAGCATTAAAACATTTAAATAATTTAATTGACAAAGATATCTATTTTCTAACATAATTTATGGGGTCCCTAACTTTTATAAACCGATGAGCCCTTATTTATGATAGTTAAGTTGAAGTCATATTTCCAGGATTTCTATTTAGAAATTTCTATCGATCCTGAGATCGGAAACTCCTAAAAATTAACTAGATATGGAAATAATCTATTCAATGCAAAATTCATTGGGACTGCAATCAGTGAACTACCGAATATGAAGAGGTAATGTTTTCTTGTGAAATTCTTGCGAACCTTTAAACGAACCCGTAACCTTAACTCACAGGTAATGTCATATGGGGACTATGTGCTATCGTCAGTAATTACACTGGGCCGCAGACAATCATGTTTTCGGTTGGTAGATAAAAATCCCGGGTCAAACAAAATATGTATCAGGTTTGTCCTACATTGTGATATAGCCCTTTTTAGTCCCTTAAATGTAGGTAATTTGTAGATTTTAGAAAGAACAAATAATTATAAGTATAGAACCATGGTATTATTATTACAATAACAGCAAGTCATAGCTGATTTGATTCTATAGTAATACTAGTGTCATGCTCGATATGACGTTTAGTGATTTTATTCCATTTCTTGATATACAATAGGTATACCCCTTTTTATATCCTCCACCATACTCTCCATATATTACCCTCCATATATTAACTTTGTCATTCCCTTTGTAACTCCTCGAAATACTCATGTCAGACCCAAGAAAGTATATATATTCTTGATCAGCGTAAAATTCTAAGTCGATTTAGCGATGTCCGTCTGTCTGTCTGTCGGTCTGTCTGTCTGTCCGTCTGTCTGTTGTAATCACGCTATCTTTCGAACAAATTGAGATATAATGCTAAAATTTTGCACACATGTTTATTTTTCTAGTAGGCAGGTTAAGTTCGTAAATGGGCCATGTAGGTCCACGTTTTCATATAGCACCCCTATAACGGTACCTCCCAAGCCTGCCTACAGCCTGTGACAGAAAATTGTCTATGCTGGTCCAGGTCTTTTATCGATATTATTCACCGTTTATTTCAAGTTTCGAATTTGAATATGGTAATGGCTTATGACAAACAATGCCTGTGTATGATGGAGTTAACGTCGTATAGACCCCAATATAACGGCTATATTCGGTATTTATAAAATTTTAACAGAATTTTAACAGGCAGTATAGCCCCCATATAACGGTACCTCCCTATATTCGGTATTTTGATGATTTTAGCGACATTAATCACCGCAATTGTTTCAAAATTGGTATTTGAAGTTTGTTATGGGAACTACAGTCTGTGACAGAAAATTGTCTGTGCGGGTCCAGGTCTTCGTATAGGCCCCATATATCAGTACCTCCCTATATTGGGTATTTTGACGATTTTAGATACAATACCCACCGAAATTGTTTGAGATGTGGTATTTGAAGTTCGTAATGGATGCTACAGCCAGTGACAGAATGCTATGCTGGTCCAGGTCTTCGCACAGCTCCAATTTAACGGCACCTCCTTATATACGATATTTTGATGATTCTACATACATTATTCACCGTTTATTTCAAGTTTCGAATTTGAATATGGTAATGGCTTATGACAAACAATGTCTATGTATGTCCACGTCGTATAGACCCCAATATAACGGCTATTTTTTAAGGATTTTATTTTTTGAAAATTTCCAAATTCGTTGCAAACGGTTGAGGGTATTAAAAGTTCGGCCCGGCTGAACTTACTGCTTTTTAATTTGTTATACCCTCCACCAAAAAAGGTATGGAGGGTATATTAAGTTCGTCATTCCGTTTGTAACTCATCAAAATAATCATTTTAGACCCAACAAAGTATATATATTCATGATCAGCGTAAAATTCTAAGACGATTTAGCCCTGTCCGTCTGTTGTAATCACGCTACAGTCTAAACGAATTAAGGTAGGAAGCTTAAATTTTGCACAGATCTCTCTTTTGTCTGCAGGCAGGTCAAGTTCGAAGATGGTCTATATCGGTCCACGATATCGCATAGCCCCCATATAACAGTACCCCCGATATTCGGTATTTTGATGATGTTAGTCACATTTTTCATTGGAATTGTCTGAAAATCCACACAAGTAGTTCCTTGTGGGTACTTTATACCTCGACAGAGAATTATCTATATAGGTCCACAATATCGTACATCCCCCATATAACGGTACCCCCAGAATTTCTTTATTTTGATGATTTTACCCACATTTTTCAACGGAATTGTCTGAAAATCCACACAAGGAGTTCATTGCGTGTACTTTATACCTCGGCAGAGAATTATCTATATAGGTCCAAAATATCGTATAGCCCCCATATAACGGTACCCCCCCCCCCCCGATATTTGGTATTTTGATGATATTACCTACATTTTCAACGGAATTGTTTGAAAATCCACACAAGGAGTTCCTTGTGGGTACTTTATACCTCGGCAGAGAATTATCTATATGGGTCCACAATATCGTATAGCCCTCATGTAACGGTACCCCCGAGATTCGGTATTTTGATGATTTTACCCACATTTTTCAATGGAATTGTATGAAATTCCACAAAAGGAGTCCCTTGTGGGCATTTTACCTCCTCAAAAAGAATTGTCTATATAGGTCCACGATATCGTATATCCCCCATATAACTGTAACCCCCGATTTTCGGTATTTTGATGATGTTAGCCACGCTTTTCAATGGAATTGTCTTAAAATCAACACAAGTAGTTCCTTGTGAGTACTTCACCCCCTGGGAGACAATTGTCTAAACAGGTCCACGATATCGTGTATCCCCCATACAATATTTTATGATTTGACCCACATTTTTCATTGGAATTGTCTAAAAATTCACACAAGGAGTTCCTTGTGGGTACTTTATACCTCGGCAGAGAATTATCTATATAGATCCACGATATCGTATAGCCCTCATATAACGGTACCCCCGATATTCGGTATTTTGATGTTTTTAGCTATATTTTTCAACGGAATGGTCACAAGGGGTTCTTTGTGAGCAGAGAATTCTCTATATAGGTTAACGATAACGTATAGCTCCCATATAACGGTACCCTGCGATATTCGGTATTTTGATGATTTTAGCCACATTTTCCAATCGTATTGTCTGAAAATCCACATACGGAGTTCTTTGTGAGCACTTTACCCCTGAATTGTCTATATAGGTCCACAATATCGTATATCCCCCATATAACGGTACTCCCATATATTCGGTATTTTGATGATTTTAGCCACTTTTTCCAATGGAATTATCTGAAAATCCATACAAGGTGTTCCTTGTGAGTACTTTACACGCAGACATAGATTTGTCTTTATTGGTCCACAATATCGTATATCCCCCCATATATCGGCACCTTCCCATATTAGATATTTTAAAGATTTTAAAAGAATTTTTATTGGATTATATTTTTTTGAAAAATTTCTAATTCGTTCCAAATGGTGGATGGTATTCAAAGTTCGGCCCGGTCGAACTTACTGCTTTTTTACTTGTTTTTTTTTTTTTTTCAATAAGTATTTTCAATTCCGAAAGGCATTTTTTTCAGTCCCGCGATTTTTCTCAAAATTTTCTTTCTTGACAACATTTCCAAATAACCAAAAGAAAATTTGAGTCAAATCGGCCCAGCCGTTCTCAACTGATATGTTACTATACTTTTTCAAATTTTTTACGTATAAATTTAAAGAAGTAGGTGTAGCCAGTTCCTCTGACCCCAAACAGATACCTAGGGTTGGAAGGAGAATCCAGAATATGTCGTATACTAACTATGTAACAGATATCTGCATGATTTTGGCAAATATAAGGATTTTAGATAAATCGAAAAATGGTGGATTAAAAAGTAGGCGCGGTCAGTTCCTCAGCCCCCAAACAAATACTTAGGATTGGATGGAAAGTCAACAGTATCTCGTAATAATTTTCAAACCGGTATCTTCATTATTTTGGCAAATAAAAGGATTTTAGATAAATCGAAATAGTGTCGTAAAAGTAGGGGTGGTCAATATTTGTTTTTTTTTTTTAAAAACCTAACTCGGGGTATGACGAACGTTTGTACAAAAAATTATGCAAATCGGTTCAGCCGTTCTCAATTGATTCCATTACCAAGGAACAACAATTGATTTTTATATATATAGATTAATTACTTTGTTTAGATTTTTGGACATATAACTCTGACAGTAGTATTACGTACACCAATTATCAATGTCATAGCGCCCATCTAAAGGTGCCTCGAATCGATTTGGCTTAAAATGTGTTTAGGCTACTTTGGAAATGTAATTGAAATGAATTGAATTTGCATGAATTTTTGAAGGGCATATTTATTTCTCTTTAGTCGAGTCATCATTTATATTAAAAATCATGCCACTTATGTGAGCCATATCTGTGAATTATTATGCTTTAAAAACTCTGCGTTAAAGACTACAACCTCTGCGTTAAAGACTTAACCGGCTACGCGGACTGGACCAGCTAGTTTTGAATAAATTCCGATATATTATATATTCATATCAGATTCCTGGTTAAGAGAAATATTTATGTATAGCAAGTTGTATAGAATCGTCGACTTGTTGTGCAAGTGATGACAGATATTGGTATTGAAAACTGTGACCCTTTGTAGCTGAGGTACCAGAATAAATGGTCCGATCTCTACCATCTTTATAACAGATCTTTTGATGGAAGTACTGAGATGTACTAAGTCTGAATGGAATCGGAGGTTAATTTCGTTTTATGAACTATAATCAAAATTTTGACCCTTTGTGGGGGAGGTACTAGAAGAAGTGGACCGATACATTTCCTCTTCACAGCAGATTAGTTAGTAGAAATTATAGGATGTGTGATATATGAAGAGAACCGAATGTTTTTTTTTCGGAATTTGAATTGTTTTGGTTATTCAAAACTTTGGGAAGGTACCAGAAGGAATGGTCCGATCTCTACCATCTTTATAACAGATCTTGTGTTGATGGAAATATTGAGATTAATTAATTCCGCTTTTTATGAGCTTATGAATATTCAAAATGTTGACCTTTTTTAGGTGGACTGCGCCGATATATTCCATCTTAACACCAGACCTTGGGTTAAAGAAATATTGCGATATATGTATTTTGAAGACAACCGGACTCTTAAATCACATTTTATAAGTGTTATAATTAGTCAAAATTCTGACCCTTTGTGGGAGAGTTACTTGATGGAGACCTAACACTGATGCATATACTAGGATTTGCAAAGTTGGAGCTAAATTGAATTATCCGTTCTCTTTCTGCGTAGTGAAATATTTTTTTTTTTTTTTTTTTTTTTTGAAAATTTGGACATTTTGTGGTTTAGGTACAAGAAGAAGTGGGCCGAACTCGACCAAAGTTTGATAATAATATTCCGAGCGGACATCGCTAGGTCGACTCCAAATGTTCTGAAACGGATTTGGTCCAAAGAGACCTAGGGTCTAAAACCGCTATTTGACTAGGCGCGTTTTGGCCGTATCAAACCATATGGCTGAGGGTATAAAAAACATTAAGTGTCCACCTAAAACTACAAATACCAGTAAGACCGTTTGGATAATGCTGTTAAACTTTTCAAAAAACCATAAAGTGGGTGTGGCCGTTGTATAGGGGCCACACCAAAACGGGAGCATCCATAGACACATCTTCCTAATTCCGAATTTGAGTTCATAATGGGTTCCAGTTCCGGCGGCAGAACATTGCAAATTTAGGACCATGTATTCCTATAGCGCACATATAACGATACTCACGGATACTCGGTATTTTAGAAATCCTAGTCACATTTATCCACGAAATTGTTTCAAATTTGGTGTTGGTAGATGACAATCCTTGAAGTATAAAATTGCCTATGGAGGTTCCCGGTTTGGTATGGCCCAATACCATACAACGGCCTCATCCATTTTATGGTTGGTTGAAAAGTTTAACAGAATTATACAAACGGTCTTACTGGTAGTTGTAGTGTAAAGGGGAACACGTTTGAATTCAGATACTTTTCGGTCCGACCGAACTTATTGATTTTTACTTGATATATGAAATATTTGTCTTAAAATATATTTGTACCTATTTATGTTGTTGTTCATGTTGTTGTTGTTGTAACAGATTCACCGTTTTATGTTTGGGATCTGCTAGTCTAATTCTATCTCTAGCTCTTCTGGAGTGAGTGAGGTAGGTTTGGCGGGCCCTGAAAAAGTGTAAGGTATTGTACGAACCTGTATCACATACTGGGCAGACGTTGCTCATATCTTCGCTTCAATTGATGGGGGTGGACTCCGAGGACGACATTTATAGTATAATTATTTATGGCATCTCTGACTGCTTAGTATGAATGCCACTCAGACCTGCACCAGGTACTGCAACGAAAGCATATGGTTATGCTGACGTACGGGAAAGACCTTAACCTCCTCATGTAGATGGTCCACTAATTCTTGAGGGGGCACCCCGTAGCAGCACTCAGGGCAGCATCAATGAACCGTACCGCGCACGCTTTAACAAATAATTAAGGAACAAAACAGGTGTCAATAAATAGTAATATATAATTAAATTTTAAATTAAACACTGACGTTTTGTTGGATTAATTTTTTTTCGCTTTTATTATCAACAAATATACATTTTCTATGGAATTGAAAACGAGAAAATTTCAAATTCATTTTCTACTCTTAATGCAGCAGAGGGTGTTTAACAGTTCTCTTCCGGGTGCACCACCACTGGCGGATAGGAGAATATGGATGATCATACTATATATCTAGAACTAGGGTGTCATTGTTACGAAGTGATTAGAGCGGAATAATGTGATCCCCGCCTCTAGGGATTTTCGGATTCCCCGCGGACAAAATACTGACTATAGAGGTGTTCCCAGTACCAGTACCGGCATTTGT
The DNA here is from genome assembly GCF_030504385.1 of Musca domestica. Lineage (NCBI taxonomy): Eukaryota > Metazoa > Arthropoda > Insecta > Diptera > Muscidae > Musca > Musca domestica. The sequence continues at coordinate 2,366,789 of NW_026712172.1, read as the reverse complement.
GTACCAGGTTCGGATTATCATATGATATATGTGATAATTTTTAAAGAATGTCAAAATGTGCCTGAGGTACCAGATATAGCGGTCAGAAATATCCCGCTTCACCTTATTCAGAAAAAAATGTTGGTATGAGCAAAATTTCAAGGAAATCTAACATTTATGTACGAAATCATAAATTCCGATGAACTACATTTTCTTATCAGATTACTAGTTAAGAAAAATATTTTGGTATAGCAAGTTGTATAAAATCTATAGGTATTGAAAATTGTGACCCTTTGTATGTGAGGTACCAGAAGACATGGTCCGATCTCTACCATCTTTATTATATATATTGTGTTGCTGGAAATATTGAGATTAATTAATTTCTCGTTGTATGAGCTTTATGAATATTCAATATTTTGACACTTTTTGGGGGTGATACCAGAAGGACTGCACCGATATATTCCATCTTCACGAGACCTTGGGTTAATAATATATGTATTTTGAAGACAACCGGACTATTACATCACATTTTTTAGTGTTATAATTAGTCAAAATTCTGGCCCTTTATGGGAGAGTTACTTGATGGAGTGAACCGATATTGTTCATTTTCGCACCTGACATAGGACTGATGCATATACTACGATTTGCAAAGTTGGAGAAAAATTGGATTATCCGTTATCTTTCTGCGTAGTAAACTATGTTTGTTGTTTTGAAAATTTAGACCCTTTGTGAGGTAGGAAGAAGAAGAAGTTGGCCGATATTACCCATCTCCGAACTCAACCTAAATTTGATAATAATATTCCGATGTACCAAGTTTGGACAACATCGGCCAGAAGGATGGATGGACATCTCTAGATCAACTTCAAATGTTCTGAAATGGATTTGATCCAAAGAGATCAAATGTCTAAAACCGTTATTTCGACTAGGCCTATCAAATATTATACATCCTACCTAGCCAAATGGCTGAGGGTATAAAAAAACATTAAGTTCGGCCGGGCTGAACTTTTAGAACCCTCCACATTCGGGTAAAGAAATCAGTTTTAAATAAAAGTATCAGAATTCAAACGTGTTCACTTAAAACTACAAATACCAGTAAGACCGTTTGGATAATGCTATTAAACTTTTAAAAAACCATAAAGTGGGTGAGGCCGTTGTATTGGGGCCATACCAAAACGGGAACCTCCATAGACAAATATTCTTAAATACCGAATATGAAACAATTTCGTAGGTAATTGTGACTAGGATTGCAAAAATAGTTAAAACACCGACTATTGGGAGGTACCGTTATATGAGGGATATACCAAAACGTGATCCTAGAACCTTTTTCAAACAACAAATACCAATTTTAGCAAAATGGGTGGAAAACTGTGGCAAAAATCATCTTAAAATATATTTGTACCTATTAATGTTGTTGTTGTAACAGATTCATAGTTTTATGTTTGGGTTCTGCTAATCTAATTCTATCACTAAGTCTTCTGGAGTGAGTGAAAAGGTGCATAGAAACGGGGCTGTATCACATGCTGGGCAGACGTTACGCACATCTTCGCTTCAGTTGATGGGGGTGGACTCCGAGGACGAAATTCATAGTATTATTATTGATGGCACCTCTGACTGCTTCATATGAATGCCACTCAGACCTGCCTGACAGGCTTCTTGATCTAGAGACTCTATCCGACACGTCTGAGTGGGGAAGTCTTATTCACCATATGATGGATTGGATGACTGCCATGATAACACCGAAGCAGGTACTGCAACGAAAGCATATGGTTATGCTGACGTACGGGAAAGACCTTGACCTCCTCATGTAGATGGTCCACTAGTGCTTGAGGGGGCACCCGTCGCAGCACCCAATGAACCGTAGCGCACCCACTTTACCTAATAATTAAGTAACAAAATAGGTGTCAATAAATAGTAATATATAATTTAATTCGAAATTAAACGCAGTTTTGTTGGATTAATAGAAGTGTCATTTTATATTATCAACATATATAAATTTTCTATGGATTTGAAAACGAGAAAAAAATTCAATTTTCTACTCTAAATGCAGCAGCGGGTGTTTATCAGTTCTCCTACCGGGTGCGTCCCCACTGGTGGATAGAGGAAGATGGATGATCATAATATATATCTAGAACTAGGGCGTCATTGTTACGAACTGATTGAAGCGGAATAGGGGATGACTATAGAGGTGTCCCAGTACCGGAATTTGTGTGCCAGCAACTAGTCACACTTCGTCGATATCCAGCGATCGTGAGCAAAATTCTCTAACAGATATAGCTGGCTTGGAATCTGTGGTCGTAGGTATTGCTACAAGCATTGACTGCTAAGACTGGGAATTCTGGGAAGGAATCCCGTACCCGACAGAAGAGGAAGCGGACCAAGTAAAAAAGTAAGAAGGCACCATCTTACGACAAAGCAGGCAAGAAACTTTATAGGTACGAAATACACTACGCAGTTAGAAACCATCAAGGACAACGAAATGGTAACAACAAAATTTTGGATCACATAATCGATTACAATCCAACTACAATCATGAGCAACTGAATAAAGAAGGACAAAATCTTCTTCAAACCTGCCACGTATGGAAAGCTCGAAGTCTTTGTCAGACAAAATTATACTTCCGACGTGAAGAGGGAAAAAATTCGGTACTATTCTTGTGATTGAAGTTGATGATCTGGCCCCATCAGATTTAAGAATAATAAGGTGTGAACCGGCCTTGAAATATGAGCCCCCATGCAACACAAAACACATAGTCGAAATATAAATCAGCGACTCTCGAGAGCCCGTCTACTAGAGGACCAATGATTGTGGTGTTCCAGATAAATCTTCACCGGAAACTAAAGATCTGATGGAACAAATTAATGCATATTGGATTACCAATACCTCGACCGAGAAATTTCACATTCATTTACGTTTTCTCTTCAGAGTTGTCAACATCGGACGCAACAGCAATAAAACAGGGGAATGGGATCGCATACGTGGCGTCAGTTCGATTCGCCGACACTACCACCTACATTGGAGCTGCAGCGGCTGGTGAGCAAAGCAAAACAAACAGGTAAAAAAGTATTAATAGGAAGCGGTGCTAACTCACACCACATTGCGTGGTATAGTACATTTCCTAATAAAAGGCCCAAGCCGTTTTAGATTATCTAAATTCTAACATCATAATAACCCTTAACATTGGTAATAAAGCAACCTTTGTAAATAAAATTAGGGAAGAGGTTTTAGGCATTACTTTTTGTTCAGAAAATGTTATAAACGAGATTTATATTCATATTCATGGGATGTTCTCGGACTAGCAATCTTTTCGGATTATCGATTTAAAACAACACGGGCGCCGCCGAGTCCTATAAGTTTCCAAAACAAATCCAGATCTGACTGGATGAAGTTTGGGAGACCAGTAAATAAAAGCTAGGACAACGAAATACATTGAATGCCTAAGCATAGATGATATAGACAGGGATGCCAAGAGTTTAACGGAAACTTTATTAAAGTCATTCCAAGAAAGCTCTCCCCTTCGAGAAAGGAAATCTGCCTACGAAAGACCCAGTATGAAAGAGGAAATCCGTAACAAAGGGAAAGAGGTCCGGAGGATTTTTAAAAGACCTCGACTGGAAAAACTAGAAGTATTCTGGAAAAGCTATCACAATAAAAAAGAATACAACTAAATAGTAAGAACAGCAAAACGTAACTCCTGGAAGCTTTTCTTCGAACGTCTTGACAGCGTAAATGATGTTTCAAAAAATCATAAGTTTCATTCTAAAACTCTTATACAAGCCGAGATAATGGTGGATGATATGGGTCATAAGATGTTAACAATAGTTGAGACCCTATGGCTTTTGATGGAAATACACCTCCCGCCAAGCACTACAGCACACGTAGATATATCGGCAGATAGAGGAAATGTGAATGATAAAGCACCAAAATTGTTGAGTAAATGGTAAAGGATGCCATTAAAAGTACTAAACCGTTTGAGGCTGCGGGACCAGATATGGTCTTCCCGGCTCCACTCCAAAAGGAAGTGGACCACATTTCGTCCAATTTAGTAGGAATATTCAAAGCTTGCCTAAAATTTGCTTATACCCCAAAAGTCTGATAGTAGGCGAGGGTACTTTTTATTCTCAAAGCTGGTAAGGCAAATTAGGCAGTACGTAAGTCTTATCGACCGATAAGTCTAACATCGTTCTTACTTAAAACCACAAAACGCACAATCGATACCATGATTAAGAGCAAGATCCCAAACGATAACTTAAAAATAAACTACATGCATACGTTAAAGGACGAACAGTGGAAACCGCATTGTACACCACATCGAGGGTACTTTCGATAATAAGATGTATACACTGGCTGTATGCATTGATATCGATAGCGCTTTCAATAAAGTTAGCACAGATACAATTATCCAAAACTTAGATTTGGATAAACCAAATGTTATTGAATATATGGATAAGTTGCGGGATATATGACGTAAACATAGGGGAATGTTGGTCAAGGAACGCCACAGGGAGGGATTTTATCACCTGTGAAGGGAAGAAACTCGAACTTGAAGCGCAGAACGGCCGAGTCGGCTCTGAAAATTGCATGCAACTGGGCTAGACCAAAGAGGTCTTAGCGTAAACCCGAAAAAAGAACGGAGATATGACTTTTTAACAGGAAAACTAATATGGGGCACTTCGACGAACCAGTCTTCCTGAATATGACAATCAGCATTTCCGATAGGGATAAATATTTGGGCGCGATTCTAGATATGAAACTTAATTGGAGAAAATATATCCAAGAAAGAACTAAATGCAGGGCAACGTGTAAAAGGCTATCGGCTTAAACTGGAGTTTCAATTCAAAGATGACACACTGTCTATTCAAAGGCGTAATTAGATCTGTTCTAATATACGCATCAGACTACGAGTACTGATCTGGGCCATAAACAATGAAATACAAAAATATTACAGAAAGTTCAAAAAATGTGCTGCTTAAGCATTTGAAGTCCAATGAGGACAATAAAAACCTGGGCTTTAGACACAATTTCATGTGTACGCCAAATGTATATTCAGATGAGGTGAGATCCTTAAAAACGAAGATTAATTCAGGGAAGCATTCTGCACTTCCAAATAAAAGATATTTTGAATGTATCTCCTTGCATAAGTCTACTATTATCAAACATGTTACAGAAAATTTCGATAGAAAAGTGATTTTAATTTCGTATTTAGCTTCTTCAGAATATGTAAAATGCAAATTTTTTTCGGTTTGAAACCACTTTTATTTTTGCAAGTGAAATTTTATTTTTATGGAAACTTGTGGCTTTAAAACACGCCCAAATATACAATTAAATTTACATTTTTTATCTTTTTATTTAAAATAATTAGCAAATTTTTATGATTTCTATGCTATGTTAAAGGTGATCGAGTGATTGCCGAATTAAGTTGGTCACAACTTACCGAAAAACAAAATTCCTCGGGACCACCCACCAACGATTGCAATGGGTGGAAAAAGACAATGTCAGACTGGACCGCATACATTAAAAAATGTGTCAAAATAAAAGGGAAAATGCAAAAATTGCTGGTGGTCCTTTGAACAAATATGTGCTCAGTGAATTTGAAGAATCAATTGCAATGTTTCTTTTTGCACAAAAAAACTCTTTTAAACAGAATATTTACATTTCTACAACGTTTCTAATCATGTGTTTTGTTTTGATTCTTCATTCATTCGTTCTTTCATTATCCTAATGTTACCATTTTTGAAAAAATAATGTAGCCATATTTACACTGAATTCATAATTCACCAAATCGTACGAAATCTGAAGAAGCTAAACAAAAACGAACGATTTTGAATTACGGAATTCAAACAATTTCAATACGATTTTGTGACATGGTTGTATATATAGGCACTATATAGGGGTACTTTCTAATTTTAGGTAAGGAACAGATGTTGGAAAGTCATCTAAATACCATATCGAACAGAGTTGGCTTGTTTGTTCGGGATATCATAGTATTTTGTTGTAACAATGGTAAACATTACCATCGTTCTCCACTAATAAACAAACGTTGTTTTTATGAAAACAACAATAAAGGGATTAAGACTGACCATTTTGCAACAACTAAATACGATTTCTTTACATTTCCCACTAATAATAGGAGCAACTCAAGAGTAACGGTTTTCATATCTATATCAGAGTTCATTCACTACAATATCAGTTGACTATTTTCACCATTTTTTAAATGGTGAAAAAAAAACGTAAAAAACTTCACGGCGAAAATTTGGACATAATTTGAATTATTTTTTTAATATTTTTAGAGCAATGTTTTCAAAGCATTTTTATTTTAAACTACCTATAGTCGAAGTTTCCATTTTAAAATCATTTTTGATGAGAAAAAACTTATTTATTACTCATTAAAAAACCAAAAACAAATGTTTTTTTTTCTTCCTGCGATAAAAGTGAAACATTTTTAACTTAACATAGGGCTTTAAATATTTCGGTCGTAAAGTAGATTTTGCTGTTCTATAATAGTTTAAAAGCATTTTTCAATTAATTCCCGTTTTTTATGATATCCCTCTATCTCTATGCGTCGCGGCCATAACGCCCAAGGCGACGGACGAGTGGATAAATAAAGGCCACGTGGCATACCATCCACAAACGTTACGGGTAACAACGGGATGGTTCCTATCAGAGACTCGTGGTTCAGAAGATTCCTATCACAAATATCTACTGGAAACTGTAATTACACAGAAGGCCATATACCGTGATCTCTTTTCCCTTGCCCGATAATAATACGATACTCCAAGCGGAGGCCCGTGCTTTTGCAGAGCGTCTGAACTGGTTTAATGCCAACACGAGACTGGCTACGGTAAACATCCCAACGGACAGTAAAATAGAAAACTGTATTGGAATGTATAAATTCAATCACAAACTATTCTCAATATGTCTTAGTATTAGAACTGTTTTTATGGGTACCAGATCATGTGGGGATTTGAGGTAACGGAAAAACTCTCTCTCACTCGTCAAAACATGTAAACTTGGACAATCCAATGCCGCTAAATGCATCGTGTATAGAGTTAAAGCATGGACAAAAAACGCGCACATATCCCTATGGAATAATAAATACGTATGGAAAACCACAAAAATCCTATGGGGAGAACTCAATGAGGTAAAACCGAAGAACATTTTATTAAAATATAAGAAAAAGATTGGTGGGTAACAGGCATCCTTACTGGTCACCTGGGCCTACAAGCTCATTTGTGAAAAATGGGATATACAGATAACGTCCATGCATGCAGGGAATATGATGAAACTTTGTAGCATTTTATCAATCGAAATAGCCAGCATTTCCGGAAATCAGATCCGAATTCTTGGGGAACGACTTCATACCAGACTTTAATCAGATATGTTAAATAAAATAAAATATTTAAGGAATTTTGTTAAGGCAACTGCATTTCTAATATAATAAACAGCCCGTCTTCTTTGAATAACTTTAGTCTAGATCGCAGAACAATTCTATGCTGGCTTAAGTGTATATTCGTCTGGACATGTGATGATTTTTTCGCCCCTCTTTTCAATCTAAGATAACCCTACTCTAAATACAAAGTAAATTGTTATTTGTGGAATGAAAATATTATTATACTTTTAGCAATATTGCAATACAATTTCAAGTTATTATATTAATGTCTGGTTAATATCAAGTGATACTTAATTCGATTCATTATTCTGATTATTTTAGCAGAATTTTCGAACGGAATTGTTTAATATTCGGTTCTTAGAATTCGTAATTAGTTTTCCACGTTCTCTTACACCCGTCATACAACTATACTTCGGAAGATTTGGTATTCCGGCGATTTTAGTCACACTTTTCAATCGACTTTTTTATTTTGGTATTAGAAACGATGCTTTATCTCCATTATAATTATGGGGACTATGAACTTTTCTCGGTCAAAACCCCCATAATGGAATGGGGATTATGTCCAAAAAATCGCTCATAATACCCAGAAAGTAGCGCAAATAATCCCCATCATAATGGGTATGTCCAAAACGAATGCGAACATAAACGGGCACCGGCTATTGCGAACCAAAGTTTTCTAAATTTTATGTAGCCGACCTTCAACAGCGGCTAACGCGAAACAAAATTTCTAAATTTACTTCACTTTGTAAGAAGACGGCTTTTGACCTGGGCTTAAGATTTTCTCCTTTGAGTATGTCCAACAGCGGCTAACGCGAAAGAAAAATTTCTAAATTTGATACATTTTGAAAGAAGGCGGTCTTCGGCCGGAGTTTGAGGTTTTCTCCTTTGAGTATGTCCAACAGCGGCAAACCCGAACCAAAGTTTTCTCCATTTATTTCATTATGTAAGAATACGGCCTTCTCCCGTGGCTTGAGATTTTCTTCGCTGGATATGTCCCGCACCAGCTAACGCGAACCCAAGTTTAATTGACTTAATATTTTTTTGTAAGTAGTCCCCACAGCAAACGGTCATACTCCCCATGGGGATCATGTCCGTTGCGGAAGCGGACATATTTCCCACTTTATTGTGGGTAATGACCGAAAAAAGCCGGCCATAATCCCCATAATTGAAAAGGGGATTATGTCCGTGCGCCTTTTGAAACTCATGGTAGGGGATATAAAAATCTCGGCCCGGCCGTACTTAATACGTTCTTATTCTCCAATATCTACACAGTGTTTTAATTTTCCATTGACAATACAGTGGTTTCTATTTACCTGCATCAACATTAGCTGCGCATTGGCCTTTGCAGACCAAAAAACTTTTTTTATGCCATTTTTTTTTCTGAATCCCTTTATTTGAATTGTATTTAAGTGCCCAATCGATAGCTGCACATTGGACATTCCTGCCTCGAAAATTTGGTATTTTTTTTTTAATTTGGTTACAAAAATTGTATTTATCTGCACAAGAAAATTTTTTGCAAACTCAAAAAAGACACTAAAAACTACCACTTCGTTTTTGTTTTTGTATTCGCAAAAACAATAACAACACAAGAAAAGAGCATGCATTAAAAACATATTCTCGCTTCCTCTCCCACACTAAAAGATGGTTATGTTGCTGCTGCTTTGTTGTTCACGAATAGAAAATTAAAGATAACTGCACTTTTTGTGAACGTAAGTAAAATTAAAGATACCTGCCTCATTGTGCAGATAAATGCAATGAAGCTACCTGCATTTTGGGCATTGCTGCACAAGATGTCGTGCAATTTTTGATTGTGCAGGTAAGCAAAAAATACTGTATACTTTTATGTTGAGACACTTCTAGTGGAAAATAGTCATTCAGTTTATTTTCCCTTCAAAATATAATTTTAAGTTTAATTTAAGTTAATATATGTTGGTTAAAAAAAAACCAAATTTAAAAATTCAAAAAAAATTATTGCACTACTTTAATGCGTAAATAACCAAAACCATTAGAAAAGCAGTAACATGACATACATACACGAAGGGTTTGTCCTTCGGATATATTTATTTCATAGCAAATACCAAGCGTGCAGTAAACTGCAATCTTTCGAAGTTGAGTGGCATTTCTATTGCAATTAGTGAATTCGAGATAGCAACATTCTTCGCCGTAATAAGCGTATTTCAAATCAATTGTTGTGTTGTTTTTTAGTGTTAGTCTAAGGCGTTGTGGGTCAATGGTTCTTATTAAAATCATTTCCCAATCTGATCCGATTTAAATATAATTTTAAAAAATTACTTTTACACCAAACTCCGCCACACCTTTCATATTTCATTGAAATTGGTGCGTCAAATATGTGAAATCGGCCGAGAATATATATATGGGAGCTATATCCAAATCTTAACTAATTTCCAATTAATTTGTCACTTTTATTATTGTAACCAAATTCCGCCACACATTCTGAATTTCATTGGTATCGGTCATATATATCATGTTTGGTGCATAACATATATGAAATCGGCCGAAATATATATGTTAGCTTTATCCAAACCTCAACTGATTTCAATATAATTTGGCAATTTTTTCTGGCGCCAGATTTTGTCTCTCTCGCTTTGGGTGCATCAAATATGTGAAATCGGCTGAGTATATATATGGGAGCTATAATAAAATCTGAGCGTATTTGAATATAATTTGTCAAATTTATTTTTGTACCAAATTTAGCCACTCATGCCGAATTTCATTGGAATCGGAAATACGCATCGTGTTTTGTGCATCAAATATGTGAAATCGGCGGAAAATATATATGGGAGCTATATCCAAATCTGTACCGATTTTAATATAATTTGACTAATGTATATTTGTTTTAATTTCCGCTACACATTCCAAATTTCATTGAAATTAGAGATACATAGCGTGTTTGGTGCATCAAATACATGAAATCGGTCGAAAATATATATGGGAGCTATATCCAAATCTGAACCGATTTCAATATAATTTGACAAATTTATTTTCAGATTAAATCCCGTCACACATTCCAAATTTCATTGGAATCGAACATTCATATTGTGTTTGAGGCATCAAATGAACGAAATCGGTCGAAAATAAATATATATATATATATATATATATATATATATATCATTGAAATTAGAGATACATAGCGTGTTTGGTGCATCAAATACATGAAATCGGTCGAAAATATATATGGGAGCTATATCCAAATCTGAACCGATTTCAATTTAATTTGACAAATTCAATTTGGCTCCCAATTCCGTTACTTATTTTAAATTTCATTACAATTGGAAATACATATCCTGTTTGGTCTACCAAATACAAGAAATCGGGCGAAAATGTATATGGGAGCTATATCCAAATCTGAACCGATTTCAATATAATTTGGGAAATTAATTTTTCAGATAAAATCTATCACACGTTTCAACTTTCATTGAAATTGGGGATACATAGTGTGTTTGGTGCATCAAATGCTTGAAATCGGTCGAAAATATATATGGGAGCTATATCCAAATCTGAACCGATTTCAATATAATTTGACAAATTTATTTTCGAATTAAATCCCGTCACACATTCCAAATTTCATTGGAATCGAACATTCATATTGTGTTTGAGGCATCAAATGAACGAAATCGGTCGAAAATAAATATATATATCATTGAAATTAGAGATACATAGCGTGTTTGGTGCATCAAATACATGAAATCGGTCGAAAATATATATGGGAGCTATATCTAAATCTGAACCGATTTCAATTTAATTTGACAAATTCATTTTGGCTCCCAATTCCGTTACTTATTTTAAATTTCATTACAATCGGAAATACATATCCTGTTTGGTCTACCAAATACATGAAATCGGCCGAAAATGTATATGGGAGCTATATCCAAATCTGAACCGATTTCAATATAATTTGGGAAATCAATTTTTTAGATAAAATCTATCACACGTTTCAACTTTCATACATAGCGTGTTTGGTGCATAAAATGCTTGAAATCGGCCGAAAATATATATGGGAGCTATATCCAAATCTGAACCGATTTCAATATAATTTGACAAATTTATTTTCGGAGTAAATCCCGTCACACATTCCAAATTTCATTGGAATCGAACATTCATATTGTGTTTGAGGCATCAAATGAACGAAATCGGTCGAAAATATATATGGGAGCTATATCCAAATCTGAACCGATTACAATATAATTTGGCAAACTTAATTTTGTTCCAAATTCCGTTACGTATTCCAAATTTGGAGACTGTATCTTCAACCAATCAATAGATATGTGCATATAAAATCTAAATTTTTGGGAGGTACCTCCGATTCTGATGCTATATCTCCAGTTCCAAGTGGAAATTCAAAAATGTATATAGCCTATGTTACTTTCAGGCGATGTTGCAATATATATGGAAATTTTCATGGAAATCTATTCAGCGGTTTTCGAGTCCATAAATTACAAACAAACAAACACAAACATTTTCCTCTTTTATAGATATAGAAGATGAATATATATGCATATGTAATGGGGTCTATGACGAACATTTAGTGATGTTACAAATGAAATGAAAAGTTAATATACCCTCCTTTCCAAGGTGGATGATACAATAACATTAAAGACTAAAATTACGGGCCGGTAACACGGACCGGGCCAGCTAGTCATAGTATAATTTAATGACGATTCGACAAATATTCGGTACCGTGCTACTCTTATATTTGTAATTTGTTCATGTTTCCACGATTTATCTATCCACGATTTATTTATCTATTCACAAATATGACTGATATTAGTGTTCACGTATTGGTTGATTAAAAGTGTTTTAAAAATGTTTTAATATACCTGTACCCATATTTAAGCCGTGGGCTTCAATATTTAAACCTTGGACTTCAAATGTGTGGATGTGCTATTCAAATCTTTTAAAAAGTATATATCAATCGTATCCCGATGTAAGGGATCAAATTAATTTTTAGTATGGTAAAAATCGTAGCAAAATTTTCCAGTCAAATGAGCAGTAATTTGGAATTTACTGTATTTTGTACACCTCATAATTTAGGGCTGAATGATTTAAGAATAGCCAAAGTTAATTATTTTTTAAACCAATTAGCACCTCAGATTGTGCATTAGAGTCGTCATCAGTCCCCCTAACCATGTCGGTCTGTTTGTCCGCCAAAAAGGTGGACTTTAGGGGGTTCTATTACATGGAGAAAATTCTAAAATTTATAGATATGTTGAAATTATTGTGTAAGTATCCACCCTTAATATACAGTTTTAGCCAAATCCTTTGAAATATGGTAAAATCAGGAGGGACCTTTATATGGGCACTACTCCGAAACATCGACCTACATTGAAAACTTTCTTCTACCCCTTATAATCCAATATGACATTACCGAAAGATAGGAATTTGCTTTCTTTGCCATTTAATTTGTAAGTTGGAGACCCCATAAAGTCCATATTTTTTTCATCAGATAGTATAACTCAATGGCGATTCAACAAATATTCGGTCCCGTGCTACTTTCTTATATTTGTAATTTGTTCATGTTTTTACAATTCATTTCATATAGACCGAACCGCTGGGCCGATTTTAACGATTCATACAAATTCGGAATTGTTTCCTGTCCGAAAAGGATAATATCCAAAAAAAAAAAAAAAAAATCGCGTAAAGTTGTGATATATTAACATTTTCATTTTGACTTTTGGAATGTACAATAGTAATGTTTTATTTAGCTTGAATTTTTTTTCATTTTGACTTACTTACTGTTTTTTATTATTTAATTTTTTTAATCCGAATATTAATAACAATTGATTTGATTGACTTGATTTCTTTAGAACTGAAATTGATGTCGGGTTACATGGAAGTGTAGTACCGAATTATGTGGTGGCGAAACGGAATAGATGATATCGAAATAATTTAACACGGTCACACCAAAGTTAATAGATAATTACTTTTTCAAAATCGCTAAAAAATCACGAAAAAGAGATCTCATTGCAAAAATTCTCAAATCGGGAAAAAATCGAAAAAAAATTTCAATGGAATCGAATTTTAAAATAATAGTACATTCTATTGGCAAGCTTTGTAAGGATCTTTAAACATTTGTTGTAAGAAAACAGTGAACAAGTTGAAGATTTTTTCAATTTGTTATTCTTCTTTTGTCAATTTTTTTCAATTTGTATTATCATATTGAATTCAGTAGATTTTTTGGGAACAAAATAAAGAATAATTTTTCACTATATACAATTGTTCACCAAAAAACATCAATATTAAGGTATCTTGATGTTTTTTTGCAGGTCATGATATCGATCATAACTCACGGATAACGGTACAACCCGATTTCATATTTATACAACCATCGTATGATTTAAGCTATTTTTGGGGTCTTGGCCACTTTTTTCATTTTTTTGCCCTTATTTGGCATCTATGTTTCTAAGGGGGTTGTTTTTAGGCTTACCTTTTTTGCCTTTTAACCTTTTTATACCCTCCACCATACTATGGAGGGTATATTAACTTTGTCATTCCGTTTGTAACTCCTCGAAATACTCATATCAGACCCAACAAAGTATATATATTCTTGATCAGCGTAAAATTCTAAGTCGATTTAGCGATGTCCGTCTGTCTGTCTGTCCGTCCGTCTGTCTGTCCGTCTGTCTGTTGTAATCACGCTATCTTTCAAATGAATTGAGATAGGTGGCTAAAATTTTGCACACATGTTTATTTTTCCAGTAGGCAGGTTAAGTTCGTAAATGGGCCATGAAGGTCCACGTTTTCATATAGCCCCCATATAACGGTACCTCCCTATATTCGGTATTTTGATGATTTTAGCGACATTATTCACGGGAATTGTTTCAAATTTGGTATTTGAAGTTCAAAATGGATACTACACCCTAAGACGGAAAATTATCGGTGCAGGTCTGCGTCTTGGTATAGCCCCCATATAACGGTACCTCCCGATATTCGGTATTTTGATGATTTTAGCGACATTATTCACGGGAATTGTTTCAAATTTGGTATTTGAAGTTCAAAATAGATACTACACCCTAAGACTGAAAATTGTCTGTGCAGGTCCACGTCTTCATATAGCCCCCATATAACGGTACCTCCCTATATTCAGTATTTTGATGATTTTAGCGACATTATTCACCGGAATTGTTTTAAAATTGGTATTTGAAGTTCGTTATGGGAACTACAGTCTGTGGCAGAAAATTGTCTGTGCGGGTCCAGGTCTTCTTATAGCCCCCATATAACGGTACCTCCCTATATTCGGCATTTTAATGATTTTAGCTACATTATTCACCGTTTATTTTAAGTTTCGAATTTGAATATGGTAGTGGCTTATGGCAAACAATGCCTATGTATGTCCACGTCGTATAGACCCCAAAATAACGGCTATATTCGGTATTTTTAAAATTTTAACAGAATTTTTTAAGGATTTTATTTTTTGAAAATTTCCAAATTCGTTGCAAATGGTGGAGGGTATTAAAAGTTCGGCCCGGCCGAACTTACTGCTTTTTAACTTGTTTAATTTATAACCATTTTTTGTTTTTCTTTTATTTCGTGCTTTTATTTAAAATTCTTTTTCTATAGCTTTATGGGGGTTTAGTGCAATGTATGGGTTTAAGTTTTACATAGTTTATTTAAGGTTGTTTTTATTTTATAATTCTTAAGTTTTAATTCAGTATTTGATAAGTTTTTAATTAGGTAAATTAGCACTTAAGTTTTATTTTACTAGAATTTAAGTTTTTTTATATATGTGTTTTTAATATATGTGTTTTGTACAATTTTATTCGTTCTTTGTTGTATTTGTATATTTGTAATAGCAATATTTTTTCTTTGAAATAATGTATGTACAATGTTCTTGTGGTGTGTTTGGCTAGTTATGTTATAAATTCACTTTGATGTTTCTGTTTTTTCATTAAAATTAATATTATTCTTTTGACTCTTTTTCACTCACACTTGCACTTATCACTCGGGGGGAAAACTTGAGACTTGCGATCGCGTGTAAAATTCGGTGAGAACTAATTATTGTCCAATTTGCATCGTCACATCAAACCTGTTTTGGCTGTTGACGATGCTTAGTTATTAGAATTCAGCATTGGAATTTACCGGTGGCTGCATAAATGTATGTGTGTATGTGTTTACATTATTTACATCATTTTGTTATGATGCCATTTATGCGGCCGCCGATAAATACCCAACCAACAGTGTTGGGCAAAATTATAGCAATTTTATGAACATATTCTGGGCCCCGAATGACAAGTGTAAGTATCCATTTGTAATATACCATAAGGATCATCGGTTTTCAGTTCCTCGGCATGTTCTTGATTGGCCCAGCAAACACGTAGCCCAGTTGTGTGTTGTAAACCAGGACATCTCCAATTCCAGCTGCTCTGCACCCATCTTTCCTTATGGAGGAGTACGTGTCCGCTCCCAGTTCCACATCGATTGGACTATTTCCTCGGGGATCAGGGTCAGCAAGGGCGTAATTTGTAAAGCATCTCGTGGGGTCTTCTAGTATTGGGTCCGAGTAAATGCGTCTTGGGAGATCTTCGATTATTACCGCATTTACCTTCAGACTCCAAGTACTGTTCGTGCGGCGGGGCGAAACGGTGAAGGTTGTGAATTGCTCCCCTTTGTACTCTCGCGACTGCAGACCCAGGCGACGGAACGCGGCATACGAGATCTTGGACATCGTCGCCGATTGGTTAACTATGGTTCGCAACATGCAGATCCCCTCCATGCCCTCGGCCGTTATGCGCACCATAGCCGTCGGTACAAATGCAAAGTCCCAAGCGAAAGCTGGGGTGGTGACGGCTTCTATATTTAGGGATACCTCTTCCAATTGAGACGCCCCGTGCAATAGGGTATGGTGCCGGTAGTTGCATCTCCGGCAACCAGTTAAAGACGGGCAGTTGGGGGCCAAATGACTTCTCGCCAGGCAATTTCAGCAATACCCCCGACGCTCCACGGTCTCATACCGCTGAAAGGGCGTCTGCCGGCGGAACCTCTCACAGGCACTGAGGGCATGGTCTTCTTGGCATAGTCTACATGAATATTGCCAGTAGCTTGGTTTTCTTGGCGTTGACGGGGTCTTGCATCGGATCGACTTCGTTGACGTCTTTCAGGGGATGTGGAACTGGGACGATGGATTGGCCGTATGGTCGATTGGCGCTTCTTGCTGTGGGACAGGCAAGTGAGTCTGGGCTACGGTTGCGATCATCCAGACGGCAGTCCTGGTTAGGCAAGTAAGCGGCCATGTCTGAAAAGAAATTAAGGCGAGTACTAAATTCTTTTTTGAGTGAGAATCCGACTAGTCAGTCGGAAAACAATTTGACAATTTTTGTTATGGATCTGCTAATGTTGCCACTTGCCGTCCGTATGTCTACAACCCTGGTATTTTGGTCACTACCTGGATACGTTTTTTCGATACGACCTAACTTCCATTCATGCGGAGCTAATCTATCATCTTTTCGACAACTAAATCTCCTTCTTTGATATTCTCTTTTTCATATTTCCATTTAGTTCTTCTGTGAAGTTCATGAACATATTCTAATTTCCATCTGTTGCAAAAGTATTGTGAAATAACTTTGAGTCTTTTCCAACGATTGACTAAGCTTAAATCTGTATCTGAAATGTCTGGTTCAGCTGGTGTAAGAATAGGTGTTCCTATTAAGAAATGACCAGGTGTCAAAGGGGAAAGGTCGTTTGGGTCGTCGCTAGCAGGACTTAAGGGTCGTGAGTTGAGGCAGCCTTCAATTCTTGATAAAATTGTGGTAAATTCTTCAAAGGTAAAATTCATTTTTGGGATACTTTTTCGCAAATGAATTTTAAATGATTTGACGCCAGCTTCCCACAAGCCGCCCATGTGTGGAGCACCAGGAGGAATAAATTTCCAAGTAAGATTTTGAGTGAAATTTTTTTGAATTGTGCTGTTTTGAATATTCTTCATGAAAGCTAATCTATCTCGCTTTAGTAGATCAACCGCTCCCACAAAGTTCGTTCCGTTGTCAGAAAATATACAAGACGGACAACCTCGCCGACTAAAAAACCTAGAAAAAGCGGCAAGAAAGGCATATGTCGACAAATCGCTTGTGGGTTCTAAATGTATAGCATTAGTGCCGAAACAAACAAATAATAACTTTTAATGTTAAAGGGTCCAGCAAAATCTACCCTTGTGTTTGTAAAGGGTCGAGAATGAAAAGTGCGTTCGGGTGGTAGCGAAGCCATTATTTGAGTTTGGGTTTGTTTTTTGTGAATTAAGCAGATTCGACATTTTCGTATTGTTTGTTTGATAAGCGACTTGAGTCCAAATATCTAGAATTCGGACCTTAATACTCGGGTCATTAATTGATTACCCCCGTGTAAAGTAACCTTATGAGTGAATTCGACTAATAATTTGCTAAGTTTTGCGCCATGTGGTAATATTATTGGGTGACGTTCGCTATAGGTAAGGGCTGCCGATTGTACCAATCGGCCATTTGCTCTAATAATACCCTTTGAGTCTATAAACGGGTTGAGTGTCAACAGAGGACTTGAAGGAGAAATTTGAGTCTTTTAAATAAGTGAGTTGTATTCGTCTGCATATACGAATTTCTGGGTACGAATTATGCAAGATCGTTTTCCACCTTGGATTTCATCTGAAGTAAGGTCTTTTGATGAGGTGCAAAGGTGTTGCCTATTTGTTCCAGTATTTTTCCAGAGTCTTAGGGCATATGCGTATGATCGATAAATTTTAGATAAAGAGGAGACATTTTTGAAAGGGTCTTCCTTTTCCGTGAAAACGGTCATGACTTTTGCCGTTTTGGCTTCCAAATTTGTGTCATTTGGGATTTCATACGATGATCACTAGTCTTTAGCTCTGCAGGCGAACATCCACGGGTCGCAATATCAGCTGGGTTATTTTCCGAATCAACATGTCTCCAATTTTCTTGTCCAACATTATTAGCAATTTCCGAGACTCTATTTCCAACAAATGTGCTCCAATGACAAGGGTGCTTTTTTAACCATGCTAAGACGATGGTAGAATCGGTCCAAAATTGTGTCGAATATTTTGATATTTGTAGGCTATTTACAATGGATTTTGCTAATTTTGATAGTAATACTGCCCCGCATAACTCGAGTCTGGGTATTGATAATTTTTTAATTGGAGCGACACGAGATGGTCAGTATTTTCCACCCGAATATAAAGAGTGGCTCCATATGCGCTTTCTGATGCGTCACAAAATCCATGAATCTCTACAGAACCATCTAGCGTGTATTGAATCCATCGAGGAACTCTGAGATATTCAATATCTTTGCAATTTTTGACAAAATTGTTCCAGTTCATTTGTGTTATTGACTTTAATTGATCATTCCAGTCAATTTTGTCTAGCCAGATTTGTTGCATTATTAACTTAGCTACGACGACCACCGGTGCCAGCCATCCACATGAGTCAAACAATTTGGTTATCGTTGATAAAACTTCTCGTTTTGAAGATACATTTTTATTTTTCATTGAGGGTGGTGTGAAAGAAAAATAATCGCCTGAGATATTCCATCGAATTCCAAGGGTCTTAGTTGAAGCATCTTCGGAAATGTCTAGCCAATTGAGTGGTAGCAAATGTTCATGTGGAATATCTTGTATTATTTTGCGATCATTTGATGCCCATTTCATGAGTGTAAAATCGGCAGAGTCTAAAGCGGCAGTTAATTCCTTTCGAGCTTTTATTGATTCATCTTCAGTGTGACCGCCAGCTAATACATCATCAACATACAAATTATTCAAAATTATATTTGCGGCTCTCTTTTACATCTTCTGCTAGTTTAAGAAGAGTTCTCAATGCTAAATATGGTGCGCAGTTAACTCCAAATGTAACTGTTAGCAGCTCATAATCTTCTACTGGGTTTTCCGGAGACTTTCTAAAGAGAATTCTTTGATATTTTGTTTGATTCGAATCCAAAAGTATTTGGCGATACAGTATTTTTTGCTTACCTGCACAATCAAAAATTGCACGACATCTTGTGCAGCAATGCCCAAAATGCAGGAAGCTTCATTGCATTTATCTGCACAATGAAGCAGGTATCTTTAATTTTACTTACGTTCACAAAAAGTGCAGTTATCTTTAATTTTCTATTCGTGCACAACAAAGCAGCAGCAGCATGACCATCTTTTAGTGTGGGAGAGGAAGCGAGAATATGTTTTTAATGCATGCTCTTTTCTTGTGTTGTTATTGTTTTTGCGAATACAAAAACAAAAACGAAGTGGTAGTTTTTAATGTCTTTTTTGAGTTTGCAAAAAATTTTCTTGTGCATATAAATACAATTTTTGTAACCAAATTAAAAAAAAATACCAAATTTTCGAGGCAGGAATGTCCAATGTGCAGCTATCGAT
This sequence comes from Musca domestica, assembly GCF_030504385.1. Classification (NCBI taxonomy): domain Eukaryota; kingdom Metazoa; phylum Arthropoda; class Insecta; order Diptera; family Muscidae; genus Musca; species Musca domestica. Next base: position 2,347,059 of record NW_026712172.1, on the reverse strand, counting down.
TGGGCACTTAAATACAATTCAAATAAAGGGATTCAGAAAAAAGTGGCATAAAAACAGTTTTTTGGTCTGCAAAGGCCAATGCGCAGCTAATGTTGATGCAGGTAAATAGAAACCACTGTACATCTTTGTAATATCGGCGTTAAAAGCATACTGAAAAAATCTCCATTTTAGAATTTGTAGTACCAAATCTTGTTGTAAAATGGGTCCCGGAAACAATATGTCATTGAGACTTGTTTTATTTGATGATGGGCAAGAAGCATTGAAGACGACTCTTAACTTTGTCGTGATTCGATCTGGCTTAATTACTGCATGATGTGGTAGATAATAACTTGGCATTTTATCGATTTCATTCGGATTGACTTTCCTCATATGACCAAGTTCTAAGTATTCAAGTATTGAAGCATCATATTGTTCTTTGATCTCTGGTGTTTTCATAAGTTTTTTCTCCATTCTGTAGAATTGAGCTAGGGCGATGTTTCGGGAATTCCCCAATTCTTCGCATTTTTTGAATGGGAGAGTCACCACATATCTTCCTTCCTTGTTCCGTATTGTTGTTTCAATGAAGTTTTGTTCACAAAATTGGTCTTCTTCTGACCGTAAAACTTTTTTAGGGGTCTCTTCCACCTTCCAAAAACGTGTAAATACTTTCTCTATTGAAGTTGTATTTAGAAGTGATATTTGTTTTCGTTGAAGGATGCTTCCTGGTATGGGTCCTCCAACTATCCATCCAAATTTGGTTTTTTGTGTTAAAATTGATCCAAATGTTTTCATTGGAGTTCCAATTGTGAATATTAATGGTCCTATGTCCATTCCAATAAGTAAATCGATTAGTTGACTAACGTAAAATTTCGGGTCAGCCAGTTCTAATGCTGTTACATCTCGAAGTTGTGATTCATCTATGTTTTGTGGTAGTAGATTTGAAGGTAAGTTCTTTAAAACTGGAGCCCAGACTTCCAGTTTAAAGCTAGGGTCGTATTTGGATCTCATAGTGAACAAGCAAGATTTCGTTGAAGTCTCAGAAACAAATTGACTTAAGCCAGTGACATGAAATAAGTTATTCCGTGTAGGTAACTTCAAAAAGTTTTTCATCTTTTCCGAAATAAAGATGGATTGTGATCCTGAGTCTATTAGAGCTCGGGCATCGTAAAGTTGTCCTTTGGTTTCAATTTGTACTATTACTGTGAAGAGTAGTATTCCTCCAGATTGTCGCTCACAAATTTGCTTATCTTGGAGGGTCAAAGTAGTAATAGTAGTTGGTTCTAGGTTTGTAGTGGACTGTATTTGATTTGTAAGAGCAGCAGCACTTCTACTAGGTCGTGCTTCCACTCGAGCTAGGTATGAGTTAGTTGTTTGGGTTTCCTTTCCCTTGTGTATCAAAGTATTGTGTTTCATAGTACAAATACGGCAGCCAAAGCGACTTTTGCAATCCTTTACTCCGTGATTTGATGACAAGCAATTGTAGCATAAGTGTGAAGTTTTCACGATGTGAATTCTGTCATTCACACTCTTTTTCAAAAAGTTTGAGTATTTTTCGGTTTATTTTGTTGAGGTAATATTACATTAGTAGGTCTTCCTCCAAAGTTGTTTGTATTTTTTGAGACATTTGTTTGAAATGTTTTCAAAAATCTAGGCGTGTAATTGCTATTTGGTTTTTGTTGAGCAAATTTCGATGTAGAGGGCTTTATATTTCCAACTGATTCCAAAGTTTTGAATTTGTTTGTTAAGAAAGCGTCAAACTGTTCCCATTATGGAATTTGTTTACAATCGCTTAATGAGTTCTCGAAGTCTTCTAAAAAGCCTCTAGGTAATTTTGTTGAACAAATGTATATTAAAATCGGATCCCATCCTTTAACATCGACATCAAGCATCCCCAGTGTCTGAATGCTGCTATTAACCGTGCGTTGTAGTTTTTGTATAGTGTGACTTGATTCAGTAGAAACTCCAGGTAGATTAAAAAGTGTCTTGATTTCTTCATTAATTTGCATTCGTTTATTCTCGTAACGATCTGTGAGATTTTTCCATGCTAATGTAAATCCATCATTAGTTAGTGGGACATGTGAAATAATTTCTCTAGCTTCTCCTGCTGTCTTTTGCGTTAAATGGAATAATTTTTCGAAATTGCTTAATTTTGAGTTATTTATATAAATTGCTGAAAATATATCTCTGAAGGTAGGCCATTCCCTATAACCACCTTTAAATGTGTCTGTATCGCATGGAGGTAGCCGCGATACATTAGTAAAATCCACTTCCCTTCCTTGTTGTGACATATCTGACTCTCTTTTCATTTTTTCTTGTGTCTTTTCATCCAAAAGGTTTTGAATTTGTCCATTTATTGAACTCAGCGCTTTTTTGTACGATCCCATGGTATCCATATAGTGCTTCCTCAGTTTATTTTTATCGATCGGCTTTCCTTCCTCTTCTGGAACATAATCCCGGCAGTCTATGTATGCTCTTTTGACCTGGTCCCATGCAGAGTCCAACTCCATTCGTGTTTTTTCCAATGTATGTACCGTGTCATCAGGTTTGGTTATTGAAAAAATTGAAATATAATCCAGAAGATCGTTGACGCAATTTGTGAATTTATCGCTTACAGATTTATCCATTTTGCAAGCTGAGCGTTAACCTTTACGAAATTTTGTTGGTTTACAAAAAAGAAAAGTTGCGTAATGAAAAGGACTTACTTGGTTCCGAATTTAAACTTTTATCCAAATTTTTATTTTTAAAATGAGGATAAGTTTCTTTCTCCAATTTTTGTCGACAAAAACGATCTTATCTTATTGGTTTGAGTCAAATTATATTTCGTTTCCTTTCAAGAATTTCAAAATTTTTGAAAATTTTCAAAAAATTTTCTTTGTATTTGACGCCGGTAAGGTTTGATTTAAAATGTTTGTTGGGTTGCCAGAAGGAGTCAACTTTTAGCCAAAATGAGCAAAAAGGAAAATATAATCTCTTAAAGTCCACTTACAGGAGGATTTTATTTTTGCAAATCGACAAATAATCAAAAGTTTTTAAAATAAAAGTGTGTAAACGAGATTTGCAAAGGCAGAAATTACCAGAGATGTTTTGCTGCCATAAACTACTTTTTCCAAAAAAAAAAAAAAAAAAAAACGAGAGTCTAGTTTGATAGTCAAAGAGAAGTTTTATGTTCCAAAAAGTTTCAGAAAAACCAAAAAAAATTTCAACGAAAGAAAAAATGTGTGTTGGGTTGTCGAATAAAAGTTTCAAAATTTTTACTTAAAATCGCTTAATATAGGATTTTATTTTAATAGGAGGATTTTATTTTATAAAAGCCAATAACTTTGATTATTGATGTGAAAATTTGTCTGATTCAACAAATTTTCTAAATTCTCCAAATTTTTCGATAAAATTCGCAACGAGAATTAGAGAAAATTATGTGTGTATAAATCCAAATATTTCAAACAAATAATTTGGGTCAAAAATCCAAAAATTTGAGCAAAAATTTCCAAAAAAAATGATTTGGGTCAAGGTCCAAATATTTCAGCGGAAAATTTTATGTCCCAGCAAAATATTTCAAAAGAAAATAATTTGGGTCAAAATCCAAATATTTTCAGCAGATAATTCAAGAAAGTGTAAAAAATGTCAATGAAGAAATTTTTTCCCAAAAAGTTGTCGTGTTATGTGTCACAAAATCAAAAAAAGTATACCAGCAAAATATTTCTGCGAAAAATACAAGAAATTAATTTTGGGTCACAGAAAAATTTGTAAGCTCCTTAGAGCAATAGATATTGTGCTAAATGGGAAAAAAGGTTAAAATTAGAATAAAAATAAATATTGTAAATATATGGGATCGATTTTATGTCTGTCCACCAGACTCCGATATAAAATTTGTTCTCCAAAATTTCAAAAAAAATTTGTAGTTTAAGTTTCAAATGTATGTGTGTCCACCAGACGCTTGCTTGTTTGCCAAAAGCTTATGTATTTGTGTCAATATGGCGCTTATGTATTCACCTGAACTCCACGTTCAGAAAATTCCAAAATTTTTAGTATATATATATTTGTATATGGCTGAAAATTCCCGCTATTTTTGACAAAAAAAATACGTCTGTCTTTTTTTCCCGGGTCAAAAGCCAAATGTCCGTCCACAAAAATGGCTCCAAATGGAAAATTTTCCTTCACAGTGTCTGAGTGGGCAACTAGCAGCTTTGAATATGGGTTAAAGTGTTATTGCAAATTATGGGAAAATGCGGGTCAATGCAAATATTGAAGATTTGCCTGCTCCCGAAATGCCCTTTTGTGTCAAAAAAGAAATTTCAACGAGTACTCATTTTGATGTTGGGTTTTGGGTCTCCTTTGTTGTACCTTGGTTGTTGTGCTGCGTGTGTCCGTCCGCTTCTCCTTTACTGCTGTTTCCACAATTTTCCGGGTTGTTGCTCTTTGTGTCACGGTATATTGTCTCTTGTGTATCACTGTGTATTGTCTTTTTTTGTATAAACAACTTTTTGTCACTTTTTATTAATTTTTTAGATATTATTTTTTTTTTTTTAAATTGAAGAAAAAATTTAATTTTTACTAAAATTTTAATTTTTGTAGCACTGTGTAACTTCACTTTTTGTTGCACTGTGTACTGTCTATTTTTTTTTGGTAAATTTTTGTAATTTTTTTTTCAAAGTTTTTTTTTCTCAACACTTTTTTAACTTTGCACTTATTTTTGAACCCCACTGTATTTTTTTCTATTCTTTCACTGTTCTTGTGTCTGTCCGTCCACTCACAAATTGTTCTTTTTTTGTTTTTAATAATTTATAAAACACCACTTTTTTATCCGGCACTGAAGGATCAAATGTTTTTAGGCTTACCTTTTTTGCCTTTTAACCTTTTTTAATTTATAACCATTTTTGTTTTTCTTTTATTTCGTGTTTTTATTTAAAATTCTTTTTCTTTAGCTTTATGGGGGTTTAGTGCAATGTAGCTTTTAAGTATGGGTTTAAGTTTTACATAGTTTATTTTAGGTTGTTTTTATTTTTTAATTCTTAAGTTTTAATTCAGTATTTGATAAGTTTTTAATTAGGTAAATTAGCACTTAAGTTTTATTTCACTAGAATTTAAGTTTTTTATATATGTGTTTTTAATATACAGTATGTCAAGAAAGTGTTTTTACAAAGCAAACAAAAACTTTATTTCTAAGATTATTCTTCTCCTACGATGTACCTTTCAGCGATTTACATTTTTTTTATATACGCTTTAAGTTTGTTATTTTTTTCTGAGGATTTGCACCAAAAACAAATTTTTTTCCAAGAAACAACAATAATACAATAAAAAAAAACAAAACATACACCAAACTTTAGATGTCAAGAAAGTGTTTTTACATTTACATTTTGATCATTTTTCGTAACATGGTATGCATTTACCGTTATGTTTTTTATTTTGTGAGTGATTGCGTTGTATTTTGTTAGTGACCTTTTGGCGATTTGACATTCAGGAACTGCAATTTTTTATTCGTAATTTGAGGTTTAAGATGTCCGGTAAAAGAACATCTTTCGAAATCATACAGTTGGTTTACTTTAATCACCAAAAAGGCAAAAGTGTCCAAGAGTTGTCAGAGATGTTTTCTTTGACAAGGCAAACTATTTATAACATCTTAAATCGCGCTAAAAAAGAGGATAGACTAGAGCCAAGGCTTGCGAGTGATCGTCCACGAAAAATTTCTGAACGAACAGAGCGTGTTTTGTTAAGAAAAGTTGACAGAAACCCGCAAATTTCTACAAGGCGACTAGCTAGCGAGCTTCAAAAAGAATGTGGTATTGCTGTTTCTCACGAAACAATTAGACAAGTCATAAAGAGGAACCTGTATACATCCAGAGTTGCGAGAAAAAAACCACTTCTATCGTCTGAAAACATAGAAAAACGACTAAAATTCGCCAGAAAGTACATTGGAGAGCCTAATGACTTCTGGAATGATGTAATATTTTGCGATGAAACAAAAATTATGCTCTATTATAATGATGGGCCCAACAGAGTTTGGCGAAAAAGACTTACAGCGTTGGAAAATCGTAATATTATTCCGACTGTAAAATTTGGAAAGCTTTCAGTCATGGTTTGGGGTGTATATCGAGTAAAGGAGTTGTAGATTTGGTGTTTATTGAAAATACTATGGATGCCCAACAGTACCTAAGAATTTTACAGGAGCATTTAAAAACTAGTGCAGAAAAATTTGGATTTTCCACGGGCATTCATTCAAAATTTAAGTTTTATCAAGATAATGATCCAAAACACAAGGAGCACAGAGTAAGGATGTGGCTTCTATTTAACTGTGGACGAGTTTTGGATACGCCAGGCCAGAGCCCTGACTTGAACCCCATCGAAAATATTTGGGCCTTACTGAAAAAGAATGTTGCCAAGCGTCATCCAAAAAATCGAACAGAACTAAAAACTATAATACAAGAAGAATGGACTAAAATACCCAACGATTATGGCATGAAGAATTGAATATTTTCTATGAAACGAAGACTTCAAGCCGTAATAGATGCAAATGGTTGACACACTAAGTATTAAGGACGCAAATACGAATAATTTAATTAATTTAGAATATAAGTTTATATAAATACCCCTTATGTAAAAACACTTTCTTGACAAGTAAATATTGAAATAAAAACAAACTTGTATCTTGTTTTAATTTTATTCATTAGTTTTTAGAATTATGAAATGAAATTATCGAAAAAAATCTAAAATTATAACAAAATTTATTAAATTATGGAAAAAAATATTTTCAAATGTTTTGTCAAAACACTTTCTTGACATACTGTATGTGTTTTGTACAATTTTATTGTTGTATTTGTATACTTGTAATAGCAATATTTGTTCTTTGAAATAATGTATGTACAATGTTCTTGTGGTGTGTTTGGCTAGTTATGTTATAAATTCACTTTGATGTTTCCGTTTTTTGATTAAAATTAATATTACTATTTTGACTCTTTTTCACTCACACTTGCACTTATCACAATTTGCATCGCTTAGTTATTAGAATTCAGCATTGGAATTTACCGGTGGCTGCATAAATGTATGTGTGTATGTGTTTACATTATTTACATCATTTTGTTATGATGCCATTTATGCGGCCGCCGACAAAATTATAGCAATTTTATGAACAGGGGTAGAGAACCTCTTCGCATAAAATTTTAAATTTTCAGAGTAGGGTCTTGAGAACATTCATAAATTGGTTTGGCTAAAAAATTGTATATATGCTACCTTGGGGTAGGGAACCATCATACAGATAATTACCCCATAGGAATTTATTTAAGTAAAGTCCCCACATTGAAGTATCCCCAAGTCCACTTTCACATCTAATGTGTGGTCAGAAAAGAAAATATTGTATTGCATTGAATTTGTAACCCCCAAGAGAATATTGGTTGGGAACGTAGATTTTAGATGTACATCTATATGAAATGATTTGTGAAAACATGAACAAATTACAAATATAAGAAAGTAGGACGGGACCGAATATTTGTTGAATCGCCATTGAGTTATACTATCTGATAAAAAAATATGGACTTTATGGGGTCTCCAACTTACAATTTAAATGGCAAATAAAATAAATTCCCATCTTTCGGTAATGGGTGTAAAATAGCTATATTTTTGATTTGGCCTTTATTTGTCATATTCAATTATAAGGGATAGAAGAAAGTTTTCAATGTAAAGGTCCCTCCTGATTTTACCATATTTCAACATATCTACAAATTTTAGAATTTTCTCCATGTAATAGAACCCCCTCAAGTCCACCTTTTGGCGGACAAACAGACCGACATGGTTAGGGGGACTGATGACGACTCTAATGCTCAATCTGAGGTGCTAATTGGTTTAAAAAAGTAATTAACTTTGGCTATTCTTAAATCATTCAGCCCTAAATAATGAGGTGTACAAAATACAGTAAATTCCAAATTACTGCTCATTTGACTGTAAAATTTTGCTACGATTTTTACCATACTAAAAATTAATTTGATCCCTTACATCGGGATACGATTGATATATACTTTTTAAAAGATTTGAGTAGCACATCCACACATTTGAAGTCCAAGGTTTAAATATTGAAGCCCACGGCTTAAATATGTGTACAGGTATATTAAAACAGTTTTAAAACACTTTTAATCGACCAGTACGTGAACACTTATATCAGT
>NW_026712172.1:1728930-1733930 GCF_030504385.1 Musca domestica | reverse complement strand
TATAGTCACTGGACCTGTTACTTTTTTGCAAGGTTCTCTTATCACTTTAGTTACCTTCTTGATTGGTGCTTTCGTCCAACTTGGAGCCGTCTGTAGAAATGGCCGGACCCTGGACGGTCCTGGAAGGTTTACCACCAACCTTGGCGTCCCTATCATGCATCTTTACGTAAATGTAATTGACGTCAAAAAAGGTGGCCATGTAATCACTAATTGTATTACCTTTACCAAGTATATTCCAACTTATTGCAATACCCAGGTTTTGTGCGTCACCAAAACGTGAAGCCTTATAGCCTTGCTATAAGTGTACCTCTTTTTATTCTTTGCCGCCACCAAAGCATACGAAATGCCCACTTGCTGAAAGTGGGAGTTGGTCGCCTTTAATGCTGTGCATCCTTCAGGAAGATTTAAAACTTAGCAGAAAAATACCCTTCCGTCCGCTTGCTGCATGTTTCGTTGAAATTGTCACTGCTCCGGTAACCGGTTGAGATGATTAATCAACAGATGTGCTCGGCAGAGCCGGTTTAGTGGGTTTAGCAAGCTTCGATTTCCACTACTTTTCTCGCAGTCATTTAACTGACTTTCGGTTCCGTCGACTTTACATCAGCCTTGCCTTCCCTTGCTCAGAAGGCTTTTTTTGAATGTTTCTCAGTTTAATTCTCGTTCGAAAACACCATTTCCTCATGAGTGGATTTTCGCAGTCGTTGTCTTTTTAGGCCCCACTGGTTTTAACCCTTTTCTGCATTCGGAGAACCTGCATATCGGGAGTACCATTAGTAATGTGACAGGATATGTCATCTCGAACTTCTTAACGAACTTGATGGATCTCAATCGACATATCGAAAACAGTAGTTCACTTTTTTATAATTATTCCTTGATTTGTCATTGTCTCTGGAAGTACTGACGTCGACCAATTTCAGTATCTCCTGATAAGGGGTGCAGATGGAGATGTCAGGATGTATCTGACTTCGCACTGGATGAGAAATACAATACCTCCACCCATGATCCCTGTCTCTCCACGTCGTATGGCATTGTATTTCCGAAAGTTTTTTATGTATTTTATTGTCTCGTATGAAGTTAGAGACCTCAAGTAGTTTATTTCTCAGACCATCGAAATTAAATTGTATGATCTAAAATAAAGTACTTAGGTAACCACCATGTGATGATAGCTGCTGCGGATTGTATGGTATGTCTGGATAGGAAATTAGATGCATTAGAAACTGAAAGTGGATGGAAATATATTTATATAGATAGCCGGTGCCGCAATTGCAATGTGAACGCAAGTTGGTAAATCTCTTCATATGACACTAATTATGCATCCACTGCATCAAAAAATTTCCTGCTCCGAACAAAAATGTCCTGCTCCGAACTTCTGTGTTTTCCCCTAAATGACCAAATAATTAATTAACATTTCCAAATTATATATATATATATATATATATATATATATATATATATATATATATATATATATATATATATATATATATATTTACTTTGTTGGGTCTAAAATGATTATTTCGATGAGTTACAAACGGAATGACGAACTTAATATACCCTCCATACTATGTATGGTGAAGGGTATACAAATTAGATGAACTTGTCCCCTTTTCGTTAATTATGATGACTAACAAAGGTTGCGGAACTTTATCTATATTAATCATTTCGATGCATTTTTCGAATCCCTTTCTAGCGAGAGCATCCTTTATGTATAAGGACTCCCTATCACATTTGACATTTCATCTGAGGTCTAATTACCGCATACGATATCGAGAAGTTAAGATATTGAGAAGTTACGATATCGTAATATTATTTTTGGAAGTGTCGAATGCAACCATGCGAATTTTTCCCGCGTCTATTTTTGTATCGTTTACGAAAATTTAAAGTGTTATAATTTTGATTGGAGGATAATTTGTGCATTAATTCAAAAACAAAATGTAAGTTTCTTTAAAATATTAAATAATTGAAAAATTATTTTGATTTCAAATGTTGTAGGTCAAATCGCAAATCTATTTTCAAATTAAATGTTACTAATATCGCGACTTTAATTAAATATTTCTTTCCTATGGCGTTTAAATATGAATAGAGCGCAATAAGGCTCTTTTTCGTATGTTCTTGTTCTTGCTCCAGTTTAAACGCTAATCCAAGATATTTCCGAGATATTTAGCACACGGGGAAGATTCAGTTCAACTCCATCCAGTACTGGCAGCGAAAATTGCGTTCTTTGTGAATAGTACAAGTTGACATTGATTCAGAAGACGGAAATCGAGTGGACAAATTATTATGTTACCTAATCTGTGTGTTTAGGAGAAAACTGGTTTTAATATTGCTATAGGCTGGCGAAGATCGTGTACCAAAACCAAGAAGAGAAAAAACGGCAGAAACCAGCTTCTTCGATGCAAGACTTTTCGAACCAGCTAACATAATGCATATTTCGTGGTTAGACAGTTTCATCATCATCATGACACCGGAATTGATAGCATTTACGGCCACCTGGATCTCGACGTATATAGTCACTGGACCTGTTACTTTTTTGCAAGGTTCTCTTATCACTTTAGTTACCTTCTTGATTGGTGCTTTCGTCCAACTTGGAGCCGTCTGTAGAAATGGCCGGACCCTGGACGGCCCTGGAAGGTTTACCACCAACCTTGGCGTCCCTATCATGCATCTTTACGTAAATGTAATTGACGTCAAAAAAGGTGGCCATGTAATCACTAATTGTATTACCTTTACCAAGTATATTCCAACTTATTGCAATACCCAGGTTTTGTGCGTCACCAAACGTGAAGCCTTATAGCCTTGCTATAAGTGTACCTCTTTTTATTCTTTGCCGCCACCAAAGCATACGAAATGCCCACTTGCTGAAAGTGGGAGTTGGTCGCCTTTAATGCTGTGCATCCTTCAGGAAGATTTAAAACTTAGCAGAAAAATACCCTTCCGTCCGCTTGCTGCATGTTTCGTTGAAATTGTCACTGCTCCGGTAACCGGTTGAGATGATTAATCAACAGATGTGCTCGGCAGAGCCGGTTTAGTGGGTTTAGCAAGCTTCGATTTCCACTACTTTTCTCGCAGTCATTTAACTGACTTTCGGTTCCGTCGACTTTACATCAGCCTTGCCTTTCCTTGCTCAGAAGGCTTTTTTTGAATGTTTCTCAGTTTAATTCTCGTTCGAAAACACCATTTCCTCATGAGTGGATTTTCGCAGTCGTTGTCTTTTTAGGCCCCACTGGTTTTAACCCTTTTCTGCATTCGGAGAACCTGCATATCGGGAGTACCATTAGTAATGTGACAGGATATGTCATCTCGAACTTCTTAACGAACTTGATGGATCTCAATCGACATATCGAAAACAGTAGTTCACTTTTTTATAATTATTCCTTGATTTGTCATTGTCTCTGGAAGTACTGACGTCGACCAATTTCAGTATCTCCTGATAAGGGGTGCAGATGGAGATGTCAGGATGTATCTGACTTCGCACTGGACGAGAAATACAATACCTCCACCCATGATCCCTGTCTCTCCACGTCGTATGGCATTGTATTTCCGAAAGTTTTTTATGTATGTTATTGTCTCGTATGAAGTTAGAGACCTCAAGTAGTTTATTTCTCAGACCATCGAAATTAAATTGTATGATCTAAAATAAAGTACTTAGGTAACCACCATGTGATGATAGCTGCTGCGGAATGTATGGTATGTCTGGATAGGAAATTAGATGCATTAGAAACTGAAAGTGGATGGAAATATATTTATATAGATAGCCGGTGCCGCAATTGCAATGTGAACGCAAGTTGGTAAATCTCTTCATATGACACTAATTATGCATCCACTGCATCAAAAAATTTCCTGCTCCGAACAAAAATGTCCTGCTCCGAACTTCTGTGTTTTCCCCTAAATGACCAAATAATTAATTAACATTTCCAAATTTATACATATTAAAATTCTTACATTTTACATGCTTTGACAACTCTTGGTTTGTTTTTCTTTTTTCTACTTTTGCTTTAATATATCATTCGTAGTGCCAGATTGTAAAATTCCTTCAAATTATTAAAGAAAACGGTGGTTGTTTGAAAGAAAAAACATGTGGCAACACTTTGTTAAAAAGTGGTTTCAATTATTGCTAAATATCTATTGATAACTAAAAATTACAAATTTTGAAATAAAAAGCCCAAAAATGTGAATTTTAATGTGAATTTTTTATTAAAAACAATATTTTTATTACTTTAAAGCAATTTCAGAGTATTTAAAAGTGACAAGTTCTCAAATAAAAGCAATTCCACTTTCAAAATCAAAAGTGGTTCCATTCCGAAAAAAAAATTTCGTTTTTCGTTTTCTGGAGAAGCTAAATACGGAATTAATTCCACTTCCGAACGGAATTAATTTCTGTGACATGCCTGTATATTTGGTTTTAAGTACTAGGATTCGTAGTGAATGTTATGGAAGTTTTCCTTTTCTCCTTGCATTAGTTCGGATTCGGATTATGTTTTCAGGCATTGTCCTCCAATTATCAGAACCGCTTCGTCAGCGTACTTAATGACTCTTGTTTTTTTCTGGATCTTTAACAATTTCGTTTATCAGTTATGGTAAAAACGCCAACGTGTTGTGTCCCTGGTCGCAGACCTCCTGATGGAGATCTCTCCATTGTGTGAATTGATGATTCTACTGCTAAGTAAAATCCAAGCTTTGTTAGAGAGGTATAGATTGACTCATAATGTCTCCTTTTCTTTGGAATTTTATATATACCTTTATAAGAGTTTGAGTTCTACTTCCTTAGTCCGTCAAACATTTAAAATACGACAAAGGTAGAGGTACAATTATAATGGAAGGTACTCCAAACTGTGGGAAATTTTTTTGACAATTATATGAAAGATTGCACTTAGAGCCAAATCATCAAATCTGTTGAGGAAAATTGGTCAAAACCTGGAAAATCCCTTAAATTGGTGGTGCGGTTATGTGGGAACTATACAAAAAAATATATATCCAACGTTGACAATTTTTGGCGCATG